>NC_135329.1:178442217-178745247 GCF_023851605.1 Tamandua tetradactyla | reverse complement strand
CAAGTTTTCGTTTTTTTTTTATAAACCAGTTTAATTTGATTTTGATACCATTGGATCTCCCTCCAATTTTCAAACTCATGCCCAAAATTTAATGAATTGGGCTTCTAACATGGATGTTTTGCATCTCTGTGAACCCTTTCAAACTGGTCTATAAGCACTAGACATAGCTCCACTTGCATTACAGCAACACAATTTTTGGACTCCATGGGGACTGGAGACAGCAGAGTTAAGACAAACCATTTGGCACCATTGCATAGTGTCACAACAGAAAAAATGATCAAGGACCAAAGATGGAGAAGTAGATTCAGTTTCCTATGTCATGTAAATGTACATTTTATGGTATTCTATGTGTTACAAATTTTAACTTTTCAATTATTCAGTTGACCTAATGGTATAAGGAACCCAGCTAGGGTGATGTAAACAACCTAAGCTATAATATGCTAAATAAAAGTCCTGTAGATAAAACATTGCAATTGGAAATGTGCAGAATTATTATAATAAATACCATCTTTCAACAAATAATGCCTCTAAAAACACCTCAAATGTTCAACAAAATCCTAGCAAACCAAATCTAACAGCACTTAAAAGAACTGTGTACCATAGTCAAGAAGAATTTATCCTAGAATGCATGAACAGTTTAACACAAGAAAATAAGCCACAGTAATACAATCCATTATTAAAATGTAGGAAAAAAACCACATGATCATTTCAATTGATGCAGAAAAGACATTTGACAAAATCCAGCACAGTTTCTTTTTTTTTTTTTTTTTAACTAACAGATTTTCTCAGCTCTTCTTCTGATTCTTGTCCTGGTTAGAATTTTTTCTTGTCATCCACTTTTTTAAAATTGTATATTATAACATGTATACAAAGCAAAGAAAGAAAAAAGCAGTAATTTTGGGCACTGGCCATTCTAACTTTTTCATGCTGGAAGGGGCTGTCAATAATATGGGATAAGGGAGATAGAACTAGCTGATATTCTGAAGAGGCTGGGTCCTCTAGGTTTCAGGACTTACCTGGTCCAGGGACTCATCTGGAAAGTTACTCTAGTGTATGAAACCTTTGTAGAATCTTATATATTGCCCTAGGTTTTCTTAAGGATTGGCTGGAATGGTTTTGTTTGGGGTTTGGCAAGTTATGATAGGTAGCAAGGTCTAACTGAACCTTGTGTAAGAGCAACCTCCAGAGCAGCCTCCCAACTCTATTTGAACTCTGTCAGCCACTGATACTTTATTAGTTACACTTCTTTTCCCCCTTTTGGTCAGCATGGAATTGTTGACCCCATGGTGCCAGGGCTGGATTCATCCCTGGGAATCATCTCCCAAGTCTCCAGGGAAACCTTCACCCCTGGATGCCATCTCACAAGTAGCGGTGAGAGCAATGATTTCACTTGCAGAATTGGGCTTAGAGGGAGTGAGGCCACAGTTGAGCAACAAAAGAGGTCCTCCAGAAGCAATTTATAGGTAGGCTAAGCTTCTCTGCTACCTACATGAGCGTCACAAGAGTAAGCCTCAAGATCAAGGGCTTGGCCTATTGATTTGGGTGTCCCCAATGTTTGACACAGTATCAGGGGATTCACTGATGGTAAAGTTTAATAGTTCCATATTTCTTCTCCAATCCTTCAAAGGACTTTGTCAATACCTTTTGATTATCTGCTTACTATATACTAAGATGTATCCAGGCATTACATTAAACTACACAGAATTAAAGGCCCTCATTTTTATTCTGGTTCCCTGTGTTTCAATTGTTCAAATGAGCTATCCAGACAGGTTGAGTTAGATTATGTGCTATAGAAAATTTACAGGTTTTGGACAAAATAAACCTTTCTTCCTTTGGTCTCAAAGAGTAAGTGTGGTTCCAAAATGTAGACACTGTCTTCCTTACCTCGTGTTCTGAGTTACCTTAATCCCAACCTGATCAACTTCATGTTTATCTCTAAATACCAGGTTATACATACATAAAACATCCTGTCAAAATCCAGAAATAATAATTTCCACTCCAGATTAAATGTGTCTGCTATAAGAGTTTACAATCTAGGCCCCTGTTTTCTTATAAGCATTTCCTAAAAGAGACCATACAATAATTGTTCTTTTGTTTCTGGCTTATTTTGACTCACCAAATGTCCCACAGGTTCATTCACATCTTTGCATGCCTCACGACTTTGTTCCTTTTTGTAGCAGGACAATATTCGATCGTATGTATACACCATCATTCACCATTCTACTTCTCAGTCAGAGTATACTTCAGCCACCTCCATTCATTGGGTATTATGTATAATGCCCAAAGTCCACAGTTTATCAACACTCTTAATTTTAGATAATTTCATTGTTCCCAAGAGAAAGATAACCAATAAACTCACCTTCACCAAATAGGAAATCTAAATCTCCCCTTAGTTCTTATGCACCCACCCCCCATTACTTACCCCTGCTATTGCTGTGGTACTGCTGATGTTTTCCTCTTAAACATAGCCCATAGCGCCCCGGGCCGGCTGGGAGAATTGGACAGGCGGTCCCCTCAAACCGCGGCGGCTGGCGCCCACACCACGCGCGGCCCCCCGGACCAACTGAGAGAATTGGATCGGAAATCCCCAGGCCCCGGAGAACGGCAACGGGGGGGCCCTTCCAAACCCGTGACTCCCCGGGAACGTGCACTCTCCCGGGCGGGCCGCTGCGGCTGGCGCCCTCCCGCCAAGCTTGGCGCCCCGGGCTGACTAGGAAATTCGGACGGGCGCTTTCCCGGGCTGCGGCGGCCAGCGACCCTCCCTGCGTTCAGACCCCGGGCCGGCTGGCACTCTTCCAAGCCACTTCGGCTAGCGAACCTGCCGGCTGGCACTCTTCCAAGCCGCTTCGGCTAGCGAACCTCCCGGACGGCGAGAGTTTTCCAAAGTTAAAGGACCCACAGCACCTTTTACTGGTGGGACCCGCAGACAAATGTGTGCCACGAGCGCCACCTACTGGGCAGGATAAGAAAAACAGAACCCAGAGATTTCACAGAAAAATCTTACAACCATGTTGGGTCCGACACCCAGGGAAATCTGTCTAAATGCACAGACGCCAGCAGCAGAAGATAACTGTCCACGCTCAGAAGATTGAGAATATGGCCCAGTCAAAGGAACAAACCAATAGTTCAAATGAGATACAAGAGCTGAGACAACTAATGCTGAATATACGAACAAAAATGGAAAACCTCTTCAAAAATGAAATCGATAAATTGAGGGAGGACATGAAGAGGACATGGGCTGAACATAAAGAAGAAATAGAAAAACTGAAAAAACAAATCACAGAACTTATGGAAGTGAAGGATAAAGTAGAAAAGATGGAAAAAAAAATGAATACCTACAATGATAGATTTAAAGAGACAGAAGATAGAATTAGTGATTTGGAGGATGGAACATCTGAATTCCAAAAAGAAACAGAAACTATCGGGAAAAGAATGGAAAAATTTGAACAGGGTATCAGGGAACTCAAGGACAATATGAGCCGCACAAATATACGTGTTGTGGGTGTCCCAGAAGGAGAAGAGAAGGGAAAAGGAGGAGAAAAACTAATGGAAGAAATCATCACTGAAAATTTCCCAACTCTTATGAAAGACCTAAAATTACAGATCCAAGAAGTGCAGCGCACCCCAAAGAGATTAGACCCAAATAGGCGTTCTCCAAGACACTTACTAGTTAGAATGTCAGAGGTCAAAGAGAAAGAGAGGCTCTTGAAAGCAGTGAGAGAGAAGCAATCCATCACATACAAGGGAAACCCAATAAGACTATGTGTAGATTTCTCAGCAGAAACCATGGAAGCCAGAAGACAGTAGGATGATATATTTAAGTTACTAAAAGAGAAAAACTGCCAACCAAGACTCCTATATCCAGCAAAATTGTCCTTCAAAAATGAGGGAGAAATTAAAACATTCTCAGACAAAAAGTCACTGAGAGAATTTGTGACCAAGAGACCAGCTCTGCAAGAAACACTAAAGGGAGCACTAGAGTCAGGTATGAAAAGACAGAAGAGAGAGGTATGGAGAAGAGTGTAGAAAGAAGGAAAGTCAGATATGATATATACAATACAAAAGGCAAAATGGTAGAGAAAAATATTATCCAAACAGTAATAACACTGAATCTTAATGGACTGAATTCCCCAATCAAAAGACATAGACTGGCAGAACGGATAAAAAATAGGATCCTTCTATATGCTGTCTACAGGAAACACATCTTAGACCCAAAGATAAACATAGGTTGAAAGTGAAAGGTTGGGAAAGATATTTCATGAAAATAGCAACCAGAAAAGAGTAGGAGTGGCTATACTAATATCCAACAAGTTAGACTTCAAATGTAAAACAGTTAAAAGAGACAAAGAAGGACACTATATACTAATAAAAGGAACAATTAAACAAGAAGACATAACAATCATAAATATTTACGCACCAAACCAGAATGCCCCAAAATACGTGACAAATACACTGCAAACACTGAAAAGGAAAATAGACATACCATAATAGTTGGAGACTTCAATTCAACACTCTCATCAATGGACAGAACATTTAGACAGAGGATCAATAAAGAAATAGAGAATCTGAATATTACTATAAATGAGCTAGACTTAACAGACATTTATAGGACATTATATCCCACAACAGCAGGATACACCTTTTTCTTAAGTGCTCATGGATCATTCTCAAAGATAGACCATATGCTGGGTCACAAAGCAAGTCTTAACAAATTTAAAAAGATTGAACTCATACACAACACTTTCTCGGATCATAAAGGAATGAAATTGGAAATCAATAATAGGCGGACTGCCAGAAAATTCACAAATACATGGAGGCTCAACAACACACTCCTAAACAACGACTGGGTCAAAGAAGAAATTGCTAGAGAAATTAGCAAATACCTTGAGGCGATGAAAATGAAAACACAACATATCAAAACTTATGGGACGCAGCAAAGGCAGTGCTAAGAGGGAAATTTATTGCCCTAAATGCCTATATCAGAAAAGAAGAAAAGGCAAAAATTCAGGAATTAACTATCCATTTGGAAGAACTGGAGAAAGAACAGCAAACTAATCCCAAAGCAAGCAAAAGGAAAGAAATAACAAAGATTAGAGCAGAAATAAATGAAATTGAAAACATGAAAACAATAGAGAAAATCAATAAGGCCAGAAGTTGGTTCTATGAGAAAATCAATAAGACTGATGGGCCCTTAGCAAGACTGACAAAAAGAAGAAGAGAGAGGATGCAAATAAATAAGATCAGAAATGGAAGAGGAGACATAACTACTGACCTCACAGAAATAAAGGAGGTAATAACAGGATACTATGAACAACTTTGCGCTAATAAATACAACAATTTAGAGGAACTGGACGGGTTCCTGGAAAGACATGAACAACCAACTTTGACTCAAGAAGAAATATGACCTCAACAAACCAATCACAAGTAAAGAAATTGAATCAGTCATTCAAAAGCTTCCTAAAAAGAAAAGTCCAGGACCAGACGGCTTCACATCTGAATTCTGTCAAACATTTCAGAAAGAATTAGTACCAACTCTCCTCAAACTCTTCAAAAAAATCGAAGCGGAGGGAAACTACCTAATTCATTCTATGAAGCCAACATCACCCTCATACCAAAACCAGGCAAAGATATTACAAAAAAAGAAAACTACAGGCCAATCTCTCTAATGAATATAGATGCAAAAATCCTCAATAAAATTCTAGCAAATCGTATCCAACAACACATTAAAAGAATTATACATCATGACCAAGTAGGATTCATCCCAGGTATGCAAGGATGGTTCAACATAAGAAAATCAATTAATGTAATACACCATATCAGCAAATCAAAGCAGAAAAATCACATGATCAGCTCAATTGATGCAGAGAAGGCATTTGACAAGATTCAACATCCTTTCCTGCTGAAAACACTTCAAAAGATAGGAATACAAGGGAACTTCCTTAAAATGATAGAGGGAATATATGAAAATCCCACAGCTAATATCATCCTCAATGGGGAAAAATTGAAAACTTTCCCCCTAAGATCAGGAACAAGACAAGGATGTCCACTGTCACCACTATTACTCAACATTGTGTTGGAGGTTCTAGCCAGAGCAATTAGACAAGAAAAAGAAATACAAGGCATCAAAATAGGAAAGGAAGAAGTAAAACTATCACTGTTTGCAGACGATATGATACTATACGTTGAAAACCCGGAAAAATCCACAACAAAACTACTAGAGCTAATAAATGAGTACAGCAAAGTAGCAGGTTACAAGATCAACATTCAAAAATCTGTAGCTTTTCTATACACTAGCAATGAACAAGCGGAGGGGGAAATCAAGAAACGAATCCCATTTACAATTGCAACTAAAAGAATAAAATACTTAGGAATAAATTTAACTAAAGAGACAAAAAACCTATATAAAGAAAACTACAAAAAACTGCTAAAAGAAATCACAGAAGACCTAAATAGATGGAAGGGCATACCGTGTTCATGGATCAGAAGACTAAATATAGTTAAGATGTCAATCCTACCTAAATTGATTTACAGATTCAATGCAATACCAATCAAAATCCCAACAACTTATTTTTCAGAAATAGAAAAACCAATAAGCAAATTTATCTGGAAGGGCAGGGTGCCCCGAATTGCTAAAAACATCTTGAGGAAAAAAAACGAAGCTGGAGGTCTTGCACTGCCTGACTTTAAGGCATATTATGAAGCCACAGTGGTCAAAACAGCATGGTATTGGCATAAAGATAGATATATCGACCAATGGAATCGAATAGAGTGCTCAGATATAGACCCCCTCATCTATGGACATTTGATCTTTGATAAGGCAGTCAAGCCAACTCACCTGGGACAGAACAGTCTCTTCAACAAATGGTGCCTAGAGAACTGGATATCCATATACAAAAGAATGAAAGAAGACCCATATCTCACACCCTACACAAAAGTTAACTCAAAATGGATCAAAGATTTAAACATTAGGTCTAAGACCATAAAACAGTTAGAGGAAAATGTAGGGAGATATCTTATGAATCTTACAATTGGAGGCAGTTTTATGGACCTTAAACCTAAAGCAAGAGCACTGAAGAAGGAAATAAATAAATGGGAACTCCTCAAAATTAAACACTTTTGTGCATCAAAGAACTTCATCAAGAAAGTAGAAAGACAGCCTACACAATGGGAGACAATATTTGGAAATGACATATCAGATAAAGGTCTAGTATCCAGAATTTATAAAGAGATTGTTCAACTCAACAACAAAAAGACAGCCAACCCAATTACAAAATGAGAAAAAGACTTGAACAGACACCTACCAGAAGAGGAAATACAAATGGCCAAAAGGCACATGAAGAGATGCTCAATGTCCCTGGCCATTAGAGAAATGCAAATCAAAACCACAATGAGATATCATCTCACACCCACCAGAATGGCCATCATCAACAAAACAGAAAATGACAAGTGCTGGAGAGGATGCGGTGAAAGAGGCACACTTATCCACTGTTGGTGGGAATGTCAAATGGTGCAACCACTGTGGAAGGCAGTTTGGCGGTTCCTCAAAAAGCTGAATATAGAATTGCCATACGACCCAGCAATACCATTGCTGGGAATTTACTCAAAGGAATTAAGGGCAAAAACTCAAACGGACATTTGCACACCAATGTTTATAGCAGCGTTATTTGCAATTGCAAAGAGATGGAAACAGCCAAAATGTCCATCAACAGACGAGTGGCTAAACAAACTGTGGTATATACATACGATGGAATATTATGCAGCTTTAAGGCAGGATAAACTTATGAAGCATGTAATAACATGGATGGACCTAGAGAACATTATGCTGAGTGAGTCTAGCCAAAAACTAAAAGACAAATACTGTATGGTCCCAATGATGAGAATCGACACTCGAGAATAAACTTGGAATATGTCATTGGTAACAGAGTTCAGCAGGAGTTAGAAATAGGGTAAGATAATGGGTAATTGGAGCTGATGGGATACAGACTGTGCAATAGGACTAGATACAAAAACTCAAAAATGGACAGCACAATAATACCTAATTGTAAAGTAATCATGTTAAAACACTGAATGAAGCTGCATCCGAGCTATAGGTTTTTGTTTTGTTTTGTTTTGTTTTGTTTTGTTCTTACTATTATTACTTTTATTTTTTTCTCTATATTAACATTCTATATCTTTTTCGGTTATATTGCTAGTTCTTCTAAACCGATGTAAATGTACTAAGAAACGATGATCATGCATCTATGTGATGATGTTAAGAATTACTGATTGCATATGTAGAATGGTATGATTTCTAAAAAAAAAAAAAAAAATGGACAGCACAATACTACCTAATTGCAATGTAATTATGTTAAAACACTGAATGAAGCTGCATCTGAGCTATAGTTGTTTTTTTTCTTATATATTTTTGTATTTTTTATTTTTATTTTTTCTCTATATTATCATTTTATTTCTTTTTCTGTTGTCTTGCTATTTCTTTTTCTAAATCGATGCATATGTACTAAGAAATGATGATCATACATCTATGTGATAATATTAAGAATTACCTATTGCATATGTAGAATGGAATGATTTCTAAATGTTGTGTTAGTTAATTTTTTTAATTAATAAAAAAAAACGAAAAAAAAAAAACATAGCCCATAGCATGCAATAGCAATTTTCCCCTGTACCCTAGACTTAAACACTTTTTGTACATGAATTGTACCTTTGAAGTAGTTCCTACAAGAACTTATTTATATTTCTAGTGTTAATCAGTGGGACACATAGATTTATACACCCCTCTCAATCTTATTCACCTTCAATATTTAAAAAATTATTTTTATTGATAAATCTTAATAAAATATTTCACTTGCTGAAAGTGCTCAGTACACTTGTCTTGGCTTAGAGAGAGAGAGGCCACATCTGAGCAACAAAAGAGGTTCTCTATGGGTGACCCTTTTGCCTAATTTTTTTTTGCATGGGTAGGCACTGGGAAGTGAAACTGGGTCTCTGGCATAACAGGCTAGAACTCTGCCTGCTGAGCCACTGTGGCCCATCCAGGCCTTATTTTAAGTAGGCTTAGCTTCTCCTTTGCAGAAATAAGTTTCATGGGGTGAATCCCAAGATCAAAGACTCAGCTTATTAATTTGGTTGTCCCCACTGCTAGCGAGAATGTCAGAAATTCTCCAAATGGGGAAGTTAAATATTTCCTCCTTTCTCCCCAGTGCCCCAAGGGGACCATGCAAATACTTCTTTATTCACAGCTGAAATAACTCTGGGGTATATCGGGGCATCATATTAACCTGGACAAACCAACAAAGTCAAATGCCTTATTCAAGATTCCATGTACTTACAGCGTTCAACTAAACTGACCATACAAGTGAAATTAGAAAATGCACTACCCAAACTATAAATTTTGTACCAAATAAACATCTTTTCTTTTGGTCTTACACAGAAGTTGAAGATTCAAAATATGGATGATATGGTCCTTTACCCTGTATTTTGATTTATCTTAGTCCTGTCCAGATTGGCTTCATTCACACCTCTACTCAAAGTTAGATCCCTTTTTCAACTTTTTAAATAGTTCCTGTAAGGGGTACTTCTGACTTTTGTAACTTCAGAGCTCTAATTCTGACTCTCAGGTGCCACATAAATACCTGAAGTTTTTGGGAATGATCAGGTTATAAACAAACAATAAATCCTCAGTATCTGAGGATTTAGAAATAACAGTTACAATTCCTGAATATATGTGACTTCAGCATAATTTCTTGATAAAAACACTCATAAAAGCAAAAATATGAAAAAATTTCCATGATAATGGGCATATATGAAAAACCCACAACTAGCATCATACTCAATGATGAAAGACTGACTATTTTGCCCCTAAAATCAGGAAAAGACAAGGGTGCCCATCACCACTGCTATTCAACATTATAGTGGAACTTCTAGCCACAAGCAATTAGGCAAGAAAAAGAAATAAAAGACTTCCCAGTTTGAAAGGAAAAGCATACCTATTCCTATTTGCATATAACATGACCTTATATAGAAAAAATTCTGAAAAGTCTGCAATAAAGTTACAAGAGCTAATAAATAAATTCAGCAAAATAGTAGATAGATCAACACAAAAAATTCAGTGGTGTTTCTGTACACTAGTACTCAACAATCTAAAAGGGAAATCAAGAAAACAATTCCATTTACAATAGTAACTAAAATAATTGAATATCTAAGAATAAACTTAACCAAGAATATAAAGAACTTGTACATGGAAAACTACAAAACATTGTTAAGAATTAAAGCAAGTCTAAACAGACAGAAGAATATTCTGTGTTTATGGACTGGAAGACTAAATATTGTTAAGATGTAAATTCTACCCAAAGCAATTTATAGATTCAAGTGTCATTCCCAAACAAAATTCCAACAGCCTTCTTTGCAAAAATGGAAAAACCCATTACCACATTCAAACAGAAAGATAGGGGATCCCAAATAGCCAAAAACACTTTTTTTTAAAAAAGTACAGGGCAGGCCATTGTGGCTCAACAGGCAGAGTTCTTGCCTGCCATACCAGAAACCTGGGTTCGATTCCCAGTGCCTGCCCATGCAAATAAAAAAAAAAAAAGCACGAAGTTGGAAGACAAACATGTCTCAATTTTAAAACTTACTACAAAGCTACAGTGGTCAATACAACATGATACTGGCACAAGGACAGATATAGACAATCGCACAGAATAGAGAATTCAGAAATAAATCCTCACATCTATGACCAATTGATTTTTTACAAGGATAACAAGCCCACCCAATGGGGAAATAATAGTCTCTTCAAGAAATAGTGCTGGGAAAACTAGATTTCCACATGCAAAACTATGAAAATGATCTACCTCACACCATATTAGAAAATTAACTCAAAATGTATCAAAGACCTAAATATAAGAAATGAAGCTATAAGACTCCCAGAAGAAAACATAGGGGAACATATTCAGCACATGTATTAGGCAGTGGTTCCTTAAACTTTATATCAAACACAAAAACAAAAGAACAAATAAGTTAATTGGATTTGATTAAAATAAAAAATTTTTGCATATCAAAGTACATTATTAAAAAAAAAGACAACCTATAGAATGGGAGAAAATATTTGGAAACCATATATCTGAAAAGAGTTTAGTATCTAGAATATATACAGAAATCCTACAACTCAACTACAAAAAGAAAACCCAACTAAAAAATGGCCAAAAGACTAGACTAGACCTTTTTCCAAAGAAGAAATCCAAAAGGCCAATAAGCACATGAAAAGATGCTCAACATCATTAGCCACTGGGGAACGCAAATCAAAACCAAAATGAAATACCACTTCACATCCAATAGCATGGCTATTATTTTAAAAATAATAACAGAAAATAACAAGTGTTGGTGAGGATGTGGGAAAATAAGAACCCTCATTCATTGTTGGTGGGAATGTGAAATGTTGCAGCCATTGTGGGAAACACCTTGGCAGTTTCCTCACAAAGTTAAATATAGCTTTACTATGATACTGCAATCACACTTCTAGATATATACCCAAAATAATCAAAGTCAAGAATTCAGATAGGCAACTGTACACCAATGTTCATAAGAGCATTATTCACAATAATGGTGGATTATGAAACTTCCAAATGGTGGAAGAAACCTGATGTTTCTGTCCATCAACAGATGAATGGATAAACAAAATGTGGTATATAAATACAGTGGAATACTATTCAGTCATAAGAAGGAATGATGCTCTGATACAGGCTATAATGCGGATGAACTTAATGACATCATGTTGAGTGAAATAAGCCAGACTCATAAGAACAAACATTGTATGATCTCATTTAAATGAGCTATTAGACTGTGCAAATTCATAGAGTCAGGAATTAGAATATAGGTTTGCAGGGGCAGGGGGTGAAGTGGGGAAAAGGGAGTTAATGCGTAATTGGTTCAGGGTTTCTGTTTGAGGTAATGGAAAAGTTTGGTGATGGATGGTGTGATGGTAGCACAGCATTGTGAATGTAATTAATGCCACTGAATCGTATACTTGAAATGGGAAATTTTATGTTTTATGTTGTATTTATGTTACCACAGTAAAAATTTAGGAAGAAAAAAAAATGAACTGTGTAACACAGAATGAACCCTAATGTAAAGTATGGACTTCAGTTAATAATATAATTACATAATTGTATAATATTGGCTCATTAATTGTAACAAATATACCCATTAATGCAAAATGTTCATAGTAGGGAAAACTGTGTATGAGTGGGGAGCATATGGGCACGCTGTATGCTCTGGATTTTTCTGTAAACTATAACTGCTCTAAAAAAATAAAAGAATACACCATCAATGTCATAGAAGTAATAGTTATTTAATGGAGTGTTCTAAACATTAATAGTAGTAACGATAATAGCTCCATTTACTGAACACCCATTAGGTAGGTTTAGTACATACTTTAAGTCAACTATTAGCTGTCCTCACTTGACAAATGGAGTAAATGAGCTCCAAAGGCACACACCTATAAAACAGCCCAGGCAGGGTTGAAACCAGCCTTAACTTATTGATCCCAAAGATGTACTCTTCCCTGTAAGCGATGGTGCTAGACCCAAAATGAAAGTCTTCTCTGGAGCCTAATTTCTGTAAATCTGTCTCTGTTCTCAAGAATACTTTGGGTGCTGATAAAGGTTTAAAAAAAATCAATTAAACAATATAGGAAAAAATATTGCAACAATGTACCACTGCAGATACTCTATTCATAGTTTAAATTATTCCATCTGCCAACCCACAACCCATCTATACACTATTATTTCTCTGTTTTTACTGAGCCCACAGGAATATAGTCATTTGCCAGCGTGAGAAGGTGGTTGCGGCTGGTACAAAATAATGTTAATTCCATATATATTATAGTCCCTTCTTGGAGCTTATACTCTGTAAGAGAGTGTGTCTGTTTTCTCAAAAACATAGCACCAGCACAGTACCTGTCACATAGATTTTGCCCAATAAATATTTGTAGTTGAAAGAATGTTGAAAATGAAGGTGTTTTGAGAGGAGTCTGTGTTGGAAGAATTAGGGAAGAAGCTACCTGAAATGGTCAAAGAGTAGTAATAGAAACTGCTCCTCCATAAAATAACCTCCCAGGGATATCTTACCACTTGGAGACGCATTTGTTTAGCATATTTCTCTTTGAAGAAGAAAGCCTATCAGCCATTCACACCTTAGGTCATTGCTTTTATTCAGAAAACCTCTTTATGAGTAGTGAGGTTGGGAGGTTGAGGAGAAAAATGTTAACAGAAGTGGAGGAAAATTCCAAAGTGTAACTAGGAAAAAACAGAGAAAAATTCTGTTTGTTACAACCACCTACATCCCCTTGTTCCACCAGCTTCTTTCCCACTCCAACCCTAACTTTTTAATGAGTATTCTTCTTAGGCAAGAAAATCCTTTATTAAATAAGACTGCAAAATGCAACAGCATCAGCAATGCTAGAATAAGAATATGCTTCAGTTTATACATGACTTCATGTTCTAACTTCTGCTACTTTATGCCTAACTGCAAACGTGTATTTTTAGCCTACATTTTCTAATATATCACCATGCATTATTTGGTCTTTTTACCTTTATTTTAATTGAATAATCACATCTTTGTCTTAAGGTGTGATTCTCACAGATTATTTTTCTAAGTACATGGGATATGATAAGCACACAATATAGAACAAAACAATCCAGATTCTTTTGTATAGGAATTGGTTTGCTCCAAGGCTTCAGTGATGTCATGGAGAAAGTGACGCTCTCAGATTCCTAAGTCTTTAGCTTTGCTATATGTTATGTGTTTGACCTTGAGCAAGTCACACCTCTTTGAATTTCACGTTCATCTGTAAAATTTTGCAATAATACATACCTCACAGAGATGTTGGGAAAATTAAATGTGATAACATGTAGGAAAGTGCTTTGTAAACTATAGAGCTCTGTACAAACATAAGGTACTGCTACTGTTTGAAGAAGTAGTTATATCTTAGTTCCACTACTTGGAGTCTGTGTGACATTAAGCAACTATATAATCCAAATTTCAGTTTCTTCATTTGTAAAGCAGATATAATAAATAGTTGACTTCACAGGTGTGTTTTGCGGATAAAACAAGAAAACGTTCCTGGAACATAGTAAGTATCAGTAAATGTTAGCTTCCTTTGTCTTTCTCCCTGCAGTTTTAAATGTTTTTGTTTTCCTAGGATCAGGATAACTTCCTTATTCTCTGTTCCTAGTAATAGCTAAGATACATCTAGATGATACAACAAAACAACAAAAGTAGCAGGTCAATGATAAGACATACATCACGGTGTCTTTTCCCATCCAGTAATAATCTCTCACTGTGCTGGAACTATTAATGGCAACTTGCATCAAATGCCAAATAAAAAGCAAAGGAAACAGTGTGAAGCAAACCTGGCAAGGTAAAGGAACTGAGAAAGCTATAATAAAAATATTAGAGTTAAATCTGAAATATCCTTATTTGCTCTCAGAAAAAATTTAATTGCAATCAGATTCTTGAAGTTGTGCAAGACAAATGGTTTGGGCTCTCTAAAACCCTGTGGTGTCCTGAGCTCACAGTGTACAAGCTAATGTGCAATTTATTTGGGATTGTTTCTTACCACCACCAAAAAAAAAAAAAAAGTACATATTATTACATAGACTGTCACTAAGCTCTATTGTGTGCTCTTTCCTAATTAAGGATGCAGACAGGCTGTGCAGTAATGATGAGCAGTGTCTGCTGCACGCCTTGATGAGGGGCAAGGTGAGGGTGAGACTTAGCTTCAGCCCACAGGAGAAAGGCAATAATTGGCATCGCTTACTGCCCCACGAACACCATCCTTCTAGAATGATGGAATAAGCATTTAAGAATGGAGAATTATCATACATAAAACTTAGTTTTGCTCATCCTGAGGAACAACCCCACGAGGTACTGTTTTTTATTATTTTCAAAATATAAATTAAGACAGTGTAATTACTATCTTTTCATTTCATTTGGAGCATCACAATACCAATAATTATAATACTTCATTTTTTGCTTTATGGTATGGACCTCTTTTCATTTCTTGTGTTTTATATGTGTCTTTGTGCCTTAAGATTTATCAGTCTTCTGGTCTATATTTATACTTGCCTGCTTGAAATGAGCTATTTAAAGGATAATGTGATAATAATTGTCCTTGAAGTAAAGAGAAACAGTTAGTGAGTGAAAAAGCAAGTTCAACAGCCAGGCGTTGGCTCTTGGCCCACTCCCATCATATTGTGCCTTGATCTCTCAGTAACTCACTTCTTTCCGCTAAAATGGAACACAACAATTATCACCAGTTAAGAAATGCCAAGCACAAATGATACATGCAACTGTACTAGGTATCCTGTAGATTTTATAGCAAAGGAAAAGTTCACCTACAGAGAATGTGCCTAGTAAGAAAGTAATACAAAAAGGGGTCTTTGCTCTAAAGTAGGCGTGCATTCTACCCAGTTAATCTCATAAAGCAGACTTTCTTAAAAAGTGTGGGTCCGGACTTCCGGAGAAGATGGCGGCTTAGTAAGACGCGCGGGTCTTAGTTCCTCCTCCAGAAAAGCAACTAAAGAAACAGAAACAATACAAAACAGCTCCCGGAGTCACGACAGAGACCAAAAAAGACAGCGTACCCCATTCTGGAACGGCTGAACGGGTAGGGAGAATCCACTGCTGTGAGATACCCGAGGGGTGCACGTTTTCCCGGCTGGGGTGGCTGGCGTCTGGGGTCCCCTCCACGCACGTGGCTCCCCGGTCTGACTGGGAACATTGGATAGCGGGGCCCTCCCGTCACGCTTGGCGTCTCGGGCCAGCTGGGCAATTTGGACCGGCACTCCCCCAAGCCACGGCCAGCGACCCCCGCCTCCACGCGCGGTTTCCCGGGCCGACTGCCCCGCAGACAAACGACCGCCACGAGCGCCACCTACTGGGCAGGAAAAGAAAAACAGAGCCCAGAGATTCCACAGAAAAACCTTTCAACCAGCTGGGTCCCACACCCAGGGAGATCTGATCAAATGCCCAGACACCAGCAGAAAATAATGGATGACGCTCAGAAAATTGAAGATATGGCCCAATCAAAGGAACAAACCAATAGTTCAAAGGAGATACAGGAGCTGAGACAACTAATGCTGAATATACGAACAGAAATGGAAAAACTCTTCAAAAACCAAATCAATAAATTGAGGGAGGACATGAAGAAGATATGGGCTGAACAAAAAGAAGAAATAGAAAATCTGAAAAAACAAATCACAGAACTTGTGGGAGTGAAGGACAAAGAAGAAAAAATGGAAAAAACAATGGATACCTACAATGGTAGATCTAAAGAGACAGAAGCTACAATTAGTGAACTGGAGGATGGAACAACTGAATTCCAAAAAGAAACAGAAACTATAGGGAAAAGAATGGAAAAACTTGAGCAGGGAATCAGGGAACTGAATGACAATATGAAGCGCACAAATATACGTGTTGTGGGTGTCCCAGAAGGAGAAGAGAAGGGAAAAGGAGGAGAAAAACTAATGGAAGAAATTATCACTGAAAATTTCCCAACTCTTATGAAAGACCTAAATATACAGATCCAAGAAGTGCAGCGCACCCCAAAGAGAATAGACCCAAATAGGCGTTCTCCAAGACATTTACTAGTTAGAATGTCAGAGGTCAAAGAGAAAGAGAGGATCTTGAAAGCAGCAAGAGAAAAACAATCTGTCACATACAAGGGAAACCCAATAAGACTATGTGTAGATTTCTCAGCAGAAACCATGGAAGCTAGAAGACAGTGGGATGATATATTTAAATCACTAAAAGAGAAAAACTGCCAACCAAGACTCCTATATCCAGCAAAATTGTCCTTCAAAAATGAAGGAGAAATTAAAACATTTATAGACAAAAAGTCACTGAGAGAATTTGTGACCAAGAGACCAGCTCAGCAAGAAATACTAAAGGGAGCACTAGAGTCAGATACGAAAAGACAGAAGAGAGAGGTATGGAGTAAAGTGTAGAAAGAAGGAAAATCAGATATGATATATATAATACAAAAGCCAAAATGGTAGAGGAAAATATTATCCAAACAGTAATAACACTAAAAGTTAATGGACTGAATTTCCCAATCAAAAGACATAGAATGGCAGAATGGATTCAGCTTTAAGACAAGATAAACTTATGAACCATGTAATAACATGGATGGACCTAGAGAATATTATGCTGAGTGAATCCAGCCAAAAACTAAAGGACAAATACTGTATGGTCCCACTGATGTGAACGGACATTCGAGAATAAACTTGAAATATGTCATTGGTAACAGAGTTCAGCAGGAGTTAGAAACAGGGTAAGACAATGGGTAATTGAAGCTGAAGGGATACAGACTGTGCAACAGGACTAGATACAAAAACTCAAAAATGGACAGCACAATAATACCTAATTGTAAAGTAATCATGTTAAAACACTGAATGAAGCTGCATCTGAGCTATAGGTTTTTGTTTTGTTTTGTTTTGTTTTGTTTTGATTTTACTATTATTACTTTTATTTTTTTTTCTATATTAACATTCTATATCTTTTTCGGTTATGTTGCTAGTTCTTCTAAACCAATGCAAATGTACTAAGAAATGATGATCATGCATCTATGTGATGATGTTAAGAATTAATGATTGCATGTGTAGAATGGTATGATCTCTAAATGTTGGGTTAATTTCTTTTTTTCCGTTAATTAAAAAAAAAAAAAAGAGAAGGGATAATTGGAGATGAAGGGATACAGACTGTACAATGGGACTGGATATAAAAACTCAGAAATGGACAGCACAATACTACCCAATTGTAATGCAATTATATTAAAACACTGAATGAAGCTGCATGTGAGGTATAGGTTTTTTGTTTTTGTTTTTTTTGTTTTTTTTTTCTTTCTATTATTGTTTTAATTCTTATTCTGTTGTCTTTTTATTTCTTTTTCTAAATTGATGCAAATGTACTAAGAAATGATGAATATGCAACTATGTGATGTTATTAAGAATTACTGATTGTACATGTAGATTGGAATGATTTCTAATTGTTTTGTTAATTCTTTTTTTAATTAATAAAAAAAAAAAATTCAAAAAAAAAAAAAAGTGTGGGTCCTTTATCTGTGCTCTCTGGCATCCAACTAATCAAATCAAAATGTAAAATTAAAATGTTCATTAAGTGGGGACTCAGTCAATAATTTACAGCATACACAAACAGTTAAATAGTGAGTAACCATAGACAAGAAAGCAGGCAAGGACAAATAGTATGCTCTTGTTTTAAGAGAGAGAGAAAAGGAGGGAGAGGGGAAAGAAGGAAGGAAGAGAGGGAAGCAGGGAGGGAGAAAGGGAGGGGAGGAGGGAGGGAGGGGAAAGAGGAAGGAAGGGAAGGGAAGGGGAGGGAAAAAGGAAAAAAAGAAAATATGTGAATACATATGCATAGAAAATTTCTGGAAGGATGTACAAATCCTCATAGATTCTCTTTATTTGTATTTGTCTTATTCTTTAATTAATTTTTTAGTATTAAATATGTGGTGGCACATTGGCTCTAAGGTCTTGCTCAGCAAATAGGTTTATCCTATTGCCTCTTTGATCTGGTCCGGCAACTTGTTTCCAACAGGAATTCTAGATGAGCTTCCTTCCCTTCTCCTACAGAGTACATTAGCGAAACAAGAAGGAAAGCAAGGACTACAGGCCTTGCCTCTTTCTAACCATGAGATGAAGTATGAGAACAACTGTTTAACTCACACTGTGCGTAATGATTTCCAAAATACAAATGGATTTTGGAAGAAGTTGGGTATTTCAATAAAAGGGGAGGAGGAGTGGATAAACTGATTCTACCATTCAAAAAAGGGATCTGTGGTTACCAGGGTGAGTCCCTCATGGCAGTGTCACGGCCACAGGGGGAAGGGCAGTCCACAGATGGTGCTCTCCCCCATCATGCAACTTTTATAAAGACAAAGGTGAGCTGGTACCACTGAAAATTTGAAACACTTCATTTTTATTTCTCTTGGACATTCTCTTTGTCCTTCCCAATGACTGACATGCAAATTCCCTGCAAATAGAAATACAGCATATTGAATTGGATCCTCCCACAATTTGGAGTTTCATAATCCTGCTCTGTGGAATAGCAAATTAGGAGCCCATTGAGAGAAAAACAATTTCTTTTTTCCTGCAGTAAATGACAGCCAATGGAGTCCCAAGACCAAAGTTGTTTATATTCAATATAAGCCTTGGAAATACTGAAATGAGTATCCTGTCAGCACAAACCGTGTCATTGTAGCATCTGTTCCTCAGTCCGTCCAGCCTATGAAATACTAGAAAAGGAGTCCAAGTGAATCAGAATCAGTCTGGGGTAAACTCAATACATTCCCTTTAAATGGAGTTTTCGACCCACTCTGAAAAGAAATGAGGTACTAAATCAGGGACTTAAGGCACAACAGAGAAGAAATTGCGGCATTTTGGCTATTTCACACTCAAAGCCTTAAGAACAGAGTTGCTTAAGGGAGTGAGTTCACAGATCTGCTTCACGACAACAACAAGAACTGAATATAAACTGGTCTAAGCAGGGCTTAGAGTGAGGTAAATCTGACCACTGGGACTTTGCTACCTGATCAGGAACCACCATTCACCTAAAACACCAACTCAACATATAAGCACTGGGCCGAATTAGAAGTTACTCTGGAGCTTAATCTCTCTCTCTTTTCAGGGATGGGAATGGCAAGGACAACATTCTCTCTCAGTTCTACCTTATTCTGCCTTCTCTGCCCTGGTAGAGTGGTAGAAACTTGGAGCTGGAGGGAGCAATGCTTCCATTCCATCACTGTGTAAAGAGAAAATGGGTAGGGGGAGTGATTTGCTCAAAGTCACATAGGTAATTACTAGCAGAATGGTAATTAGAGTTGTGGTCTCCTTAGTCCCCTGGCCAGTTGGTCTTTAAACTGTACCGGCAGCCTCCTGCTCATAGGTCTTCTAATGTTTCCCAAAACGAATGAATTGTTTACCCACAAGGTATGAATAGAAGACAATCGTCCAATGTTTTCATCCAGAAGCTTTTTTTTTTTTGCTCCTGGAATAAAATGTTTTACTTCAAAGAAGTACATCTCAGGTGATGGGAACTATAAGCAGCACTGCTGCCTATTACCAGCACTTGCTTTTATTTATAATGCATGCACGAAGGTTACACAGCCAGTGGTGATGTTAACAAACTTGAATTTAATTGAGTTTGAGGGTTTGATGGCATGAGTTTCCATTAGCAGTTCCAAACTTCAAGGTTGTACAAATTATGTATGATTTTGTAACTAGTGGGGTTCCCATCTAGTGCTAACACTATTTTTCTGAGTCAGTTTCATTATTTGGAAAGTAAATAAAAGAAGTATTTTTGTTCCCAAAGCCATATTTTAAATTCAAACGTTTAGAAAAATGTTTCAATAAACAACTGCAGAACACAAACAAGCATTGACTATTTGCATTTTCAAGCAGAACAGAAACAACTGGGTTTTGTTTGTTTTGTTTTGTTTTCAAATTAAGGGTAAGAGTGATTTTACCTGTAAATGCAGAAAAATGGCTAAATATTAACATTGTTCTTTACTACAATTAGAATCATATATACAAGAAAAAGTTGACTCTAAGTAAGTTAGACCAAAGTATACCTAAAGCAATTCTCTTTCCATGTGTATAATAAAGAATGATGCCTCAGTGTGAGGTATTATAAATATGCAATCTCTATCATTCTGCATTAGCAAAAATTACCCAAGACTCTTCATCTGTAAAAAGATCTCTGATCTCTAAAGTCATCTCAGCTCACACAGAGCTTCTCATCCTTCCATGCAAAGAAAAAGAGTTAATCAGATTAGCTCATTGAAATGAATCAGTGGTGGTATTATGATAAAACTTTTACCTTGGACAATTCTTTTATGTCTTGCCATGTTAATCAAGTCCCTAAACTTAAATGAAAATTCGGATGATTTAATTTGTAACTCAAGAAACAGGAATGAGATATTTTTCCTTATAACAGGCCATTTATCTCAGATAGTAGAATAACTCCAAACCTTCCCAGGTCTTTTAAAACTGTTTTTATTGCACCTTCCATTGTGCTGGAATTTCCTGACTCACAAATAGAGTACTGTCACAGGATAGATCTCTGGTGTTTAAGAAGCACAGGCCAGTGTTTTTGGTAGGAATACTGCCTTCCCAGGGTGATTTGTGAATGCCCTTCTCATGAAAAACAGAACTAGTTTATAAGATTATATTCTTCTGATCATTTTCCCCTTTTTCTTCCACTCCATCTTGCTTTCAAATTAGAATTTACACAGGACAATTAAATTGGTTCTAATAAACATTTTAGTGTCCGATACACATAAAAATGATCTCACTTTTACAAATAGCCATTTCTGAAAATAAACACTGAAGAATTTTAGTTTGTTTAATCTACTTCCCGCATAATTAAATGCACATCCTAGTTGGAGTGAAACTTACCACTACCACCGACCCCCAAAGGATTGCAAATATAACTATAATGCTAATTTTGGGAAAAAGCAGAAGCTCAATAGTGACTTAAAGCTTCCTGAAAGTAAAATTTTGAAAAATGTGAGATGGTTTCATTATCTGAGTTTGGATCACTATTACTGTCTTCTCCCTAATGATAAGTGTTGTCCAGAAATGAAAAGTGAACTTTCTGACCATATTGCTTTAAGTACCTATTAAGTGCTGCCATCGTGACTTTCTTACACTCAGTACAAGTGTATCCCGTCTAAATAATACATTATATTTTTATAGCTCTTTGAAAATAACTTTCATATATGTTATCTCATTTAATCCTAACCACAGTCCCACTAAATAGGTAATTATTATTCCCATCTTACCGATAAGAAAACTAAACCCAAGAGGGTAAGTGCTACTCAAAGCATACCTTCTGACTCTAAACCCAGTGCTTGTTCCTCTCCTCCAACCGCTTCAAATTGTTAGAAATACCAAATTTTGCATGTGGTAGGTGAGTTATAAGCAATGTATGAAACCAGCAATCCCTAAGGGGGATTAGTGAACAAGAGTGTTAGAAGAGATGGCCATGCTTAAATCTGTTTGAGAGTTCCTAAAAGGCTAGTCCTCATAGTGTCTCTGGTAAATTACACCACTACTGAGAGTACAGGCTCTGTGAATCTTGATTCAGTGAATGAAAACATATCTGAATGAATCAATGATTTATAATTCATATAATTTATAATTGCCTTTTCTTGTTCCACTAAAATAGTATTTTCTAAACTGTGCTACACAGAAAGTCCCACCAGATTTTAACATGAATACCACAAGAGTGGGTTCTTTTAGCAAGGGGGTTAGGAAAATACTGTTTATTAAAGCCCATTCCAGAGAACTAACAATGCATATTAGCTTACTAGAGGTTCTGAGAAGCCCTAATAGAGTAATGACCCTTGTCTTGTCATTGCATGAATGAGCATTCAGGAGGAGAGGAGTGTTGGAGGCAGAGAGGATGGCTGGGGGCCTCCCGGGCAGAGGGCAAGGGCCTGGGGGAGCCCCGGGACAGGGTGGTCCGCAGGCCTACCTCACCGTGCAGGCCCATGGGTGCCAGGGTGGGGGCCCGCAGCAGCATGTGCCGCGATGGTAGTGCCCGCAGCTCCCACAGAGAGCAGCTGATCACGAACTTCCCAAATGTTCGTGTATTTGCCCTCAGGTGTATTTGCCCTCAGAAACCACCATTTCTTTCTTTTTGCAGAATTATTTCAACGTCCCTTCACACACCAGTGGTTATGGAATATGGTTTCAGAAGGATTCCTTTTAAGTAAAAACCACAAAGATAATAGTGGCAGAATAACACAAAAAAGGAAAAAAGTATTCCAGACACAGGAGCAAGATTTTGAAAGTTAAGAGACGAGAGTAAAGCAATATAAGTGAAAGCCAGCTGGCAGGGGAGGAAACAGACCCAGAAGGGCCAGAGTCCAAGTGTAGTTTCCCATTTAACCACTTTCAAGTACACTTCTGCAGATCAGGAGATCTGGGACTGTCCCAAACACAGGCATGGAGCAGGAACTCAGAAAGAGAGGGGCTCAATGTCAACAAGGTCCAGTGGTAAGTGCAGGTGAGCGTCAGAGCAGGAGAACCCAAGCATGGGGGTCATCTGGGAGCAGGCTGGAGGCAGACAGAGGTAGATGAGCCATAAGAAACAGAGAAGTCTTAGCAAGTACCAATCTCTGCTAGGGGGCTAGGGCTGAGGCCCAGGAGTTAGATCCAAGATCCCTAGTGAATAATGTAGAGTTCCAAACCCAAGTCAAGGATATGGGCAAAAGGGAACAAGTCAGGGATCTAATGGCTATAAGCATAATGTACAGGTTTGATCACAATTAACAAAGTGACAGCCCTGCTACTAGAACTAAAATTTGGAGATCCTCTCTTCACCCCACTCCCACCCCCAGCACCCAAGGCACCCAGATCTGCTGTTGTTTCTAACACAATAACATCCTGGAATTAACTAATTAATCGTCATTGCCTGAGTTTTGGTCACCTTGGAAGACAAGTCCAGGTCATGGTTAGCCCCTTCCTGAAGAACTAAGTTCCACTTTCCCCTTTTGCCTCCTCCCTCCTTGCTTTGGAGAGTTTATGGGTAACTAACCTCACCATGCCTACTATCCAGGCTGTCACAAAAGGTTACTTAGTTCATGTGCTTCTACGGGGGACAACATTCACGAGACACTAGAATATTTGTATTTTCCTTCCCCTACCCTTCCAATGTAAATCCCTCTGGTAAGCCTTCCTTCCTTTCACCCATAGTCCATCACTTCAACCAATACATTGTTGCTCTGTTGCCTTTTCATTTCACCCATCTAATAAAATTCCAACCCTGTCAGTTTTCTCTACTCCTGTACAACTACTGAGTACTGCTGGAGGAAAAAAAACATCACTGTGCAAACTATATCCTGTTTAAATGTATGATTTAACCTGACCACCAATGCAGAACTACTAATAAGCATGAAATACGCCTCTATTGTGTTAAACCACTGAAGAAAAAAGTATGATCTCTAGAAAAAACTGGAACATCCACCAAGCCTACAGGTTCTTCTGGAGAACCTTTACATTCTTTCACATTTTCTTCACTCTCCTCAAACATTCTACTCCATCCCCAGCCCCTCCCTCTGAAAGTATCAGTCTCCTTCCCAAGACAATATTAGCTATCTCTTGCCCCTCCTCCTAGTCAAGGATAACCCTTTTTTTTTCTTAGAGATGTTGTTTTTTCTCCAGTTATCACCTCCAGGTAGCTTTCTCTCCTGGCTCTTAACATCAGCATTTAACATTAGCATTTAAATAGCCCTGTCTTCTCTCAGTCTCATCAACTACCAAGCTTATCACTCCCTTTTCACCTCTAAATTTCTGGATTTCACTAGTCTCTCAAACTCACTGTTCTCTTGAATTTATGCTCCTGAACTCCATCCTCCCTCTTAAATTCACTTTCCTCCTTTTTTCAGTTCCCATTCATCCTTCAGCCTATTAAAACCTGGCTTCTGCCAAACGTTCCACAAAACCTCTTCATGTCAAAGTCTCTCCTCTCACATATGGACTTTTTCTAAGTATGTAACTTCTTAGCAGCATTTGGCACTATTGATCCTGCACTACTTCTGAAGTGATTTCCCACTTTGGCTTACATGACAGTACACACTTCTGGATTTTCTCCTGCATCTCCAGTTACAATACACTTCAGAACTTTTCTTTTTCTTGCCTCTTCAGTGATAGTCTTTCTCCAGGTTCTCGGGGCCTCTCTTTTTCTTGTCCTATGCAGTCTCTCTGGGTGATTATATCTCTACCCCTATACCTTCAAGTATTCTCTTAATGTGGACTACTTCTATATCTGTCTTCAGAACTAAATATCCAACAACTTAGGAGTCACTTACACTTGTTTCTACAGGCACCTCAAAAGCAACATTTCCATATATGAACTCACCATTTTCCCAATCTAATCTGTTCCCCTAGACATCACTTTTCACAATGGTCATGAGATGGGAGAAGGGGTGGATCGAGAAGACATGGGGTTGGGCAAAACATATTCACTGCAATGAGGATTTGGGTAGGGAGGCATTTCCAAATTTGCCCTACCATTCTCCACTCATTCACACCAGGACAAAAACAATCCCTCTCTCTTCCTCACTACCCTCTCCCTATCTACATCTTCCTTTAGTCTCACCTCTGTTCACATCTCTACAACCTTACTGCCACTACCTTCCTCCAAACTGCTGTCATCTCCTGACTGCATTATTGCCTCAGCTTTTTAATAATCTGTCTTCTTCCAGCCTGTACCCCTCCAAGCAGATGTCCGTTCTACAGCAGAATGGTGAACTTGAAGTAGCAGTCTGATGATGTAATTCCTCTGCTTATCCTGAGGGCAATAGGAATTGATAAGTAGATTTTTGTTGTTGGTTTTTAAAAATATTTATTGTGGTATCATATATCTAACATAAAATTTCCCATTTAACCACTTTCAAGTACACAATTCAGTAGCATTATATTCACAATGTTGTGCTATGATCACCATTCCTTTCCAAAACTTTACCATCATCCCAAACAGATACTCTGTACCCACTAAATAAAACTTCCCGTTCCCCTCCTTCCTACCCCTGGTAACTTGTAATTTAATTTCTGTCTCTGAATTTGCAGGTTATAGTTACTCCATATCAATGAGATCATACGATAATTGTCCTTTTGTGTCTGGCTCGTTTCATTCAACATGATGTCTTCAAGGCTCATTCATGTTGTTGCACTCCTTTTTATGACTGAATAATACTCCACTGTGTGTATCACATTTTGTTTATCCATTCGTCTGCTGATAGACATCTGTGTTGTCTCCACCTTTTGGCTGTTGTGCATAATGCTGCTATGAACATTAGTGTACAGATATCTGTCTGAGTCCTGGCTTTCAATTCTTTTGGGTATATGCCTAGGAGCAGCATTGCAGAATCATATGGTAATTTTATACATACTTAACTTTCTGAGGAGCTGCCAAACTATTTTCCACAGTGGTTGCATCATTTCACATTCCCAGCAACAATGAATGAGGGTACCTATTTCTCCACATCCTCATCAATACTTGTTATTTTCTGGTGGTTTTGCTTGTTTTTAAATAAGAGCCATTCTAGTGAATTTGAAGTGGTAGCTCATTGTCGTTTTGATTTTCAGTTCCCCAATGGCTAATGATGTTGCCTCTTTTCATGTGCTTACTGGCCATCTGTATATCTTCTTTGGAGAAATGTATATTTGAGCTTTTTGCCCATTTTAAAATTGATTTGTTTTGTCTTTATGTTGTTGAGTTGTAAGAGTTCCTTATATATTCTGGAATATTAAACCCTATCAGATATATGGTTTCCAAATATTTGCTCCCTTTCTGTAGGTTTTTCACTTACTTGATAATGTTCTTTGATGTACAAAAGTTTAAAGTTTTTATGAAGTTCCATTCATCTATCTTTTTTTGTTGTTGTTCATGCTTTTGGTATAAAGTCTAAGAATCCATTATCTAATAGAAGGTCATGAATATTTTTCCCTATGTTTTTATTTTATTTTATTTTTGCATGGGCAGGCACCAGGAATCGAACCTTGGTCTCCGGCCTGGCAGGTGAGAATTCTGCCGCTGAGCCACCGTCGCACCACCCTTTCCCTAAGTTTTATTCTAATTGTTTCATAGTTTTTAGCTCTTATATTTGGGTCATTGATCCATTTTGAGTTATTTTGTATATACAATGGGCATGAAATGGTGTTAAAGTTCAAAATTCTTACCATAGCACACAGAATTTTCTTTGACCACTCCCTACCTTTCATATGATACTACAGCTAAATAATAATACGCCCTTATTATTAAGTTATATGCTTATGATAGTTGAATGAATTCAGGGGGAAAGTGTTAAAAGTGGGATCAGCAGACAGGCTAACTTGAGAATGAGTTGTCCAGATATTGGTCTAGGGCTCTTTACATTCTCTGGGACCTGACAGGGAATCAGCCCCAAGGTGTAGGACTGAGCCTGCAAGAAAGGGCTTCAGGGTCCCAGCTGTTGAGGCTAAAGAGTGGAGACTGCCAAGTGCCAAAAAAGAAGACTAAAGCAATAATTTTGATAAGAACCTGAATAGATCTTACAAAGCAGGTTTGAATATAAGAAAAAATAAGAGCAGTAAGGAGAGCAAAAGAGTAAAGCAGCATTATTCTGGGAGGTTAAAAAAAGGGGGAAGTATAGGAGTTTGATATGGAAGCTTGATCTAAATTTAAACTGGGGGAGTTAAAGTTCCTACTCTACACAAACGATTTCGAAAATATAACCAAGCAGGATAGCACTCATGGTGCTTTTAGAGTAAGCACTTTTTTTTTAATGGTTTGAAGTGGCTCTACTAGTTTGTAATTCTCCACTTCTTGTTGGTAGGAGCTGGCCTGGTATTTTCTATGTTTACTTACCACTCTAAAGAGTAATACTGGAGTCATCAAGACAGCCGGTGAAATACCTGTTCTAGTTGAAGTTCTATCAGCAACCCTTTGGTATGCTTTCTAGATGTAGATCGATCTTAGGTTATAATCACTCTACTGACCAACTCTTTTAATAAGAAGACTAAGAATAAGGCAGAAGCATTAATGTACTGTGGCAGCACAAGCTTAGAAAAGCATCTCAGTGAGAAAAAGTGGTGCAGTTATCACCGCAAGCAGTAAAATATCAGAAAGACCAAAATGATGCCGTTTGTGTGCCTATGTTAAAGAACATTATTATAACAAATCATCTTGTAATGAGTCTAAACATTCTTCTTTATATTAGCTTCATTATTTCTGGTTTATTAATTTGAAACATGTGATAATGAGTTCTAAGGTTGATACATAAAAGGGAGTTTAGCCTCTCAATACAGTCTTATTTTTTTCCCAAAGAAATCTTGCACTGTTTTTATTAGATTAAGATAATACATTAAAAGCACTTAGATCAGTGCCTGACACAATGTAGAAGCTATTCAATGTTAACGGCTATGCTATGCTTGTACTGAAATAAAAATTTCAAGAAAATATTTCATCTCCTTAACATATACTATTATTAAGGACATTTAAAATTTGTATACATAGTACTGTTAAGTGCAAGTGAGTCTCACCTATTCATTAAAGTAAGTTTAGCAAGAATTAGTTTAGTAAGAACATCTAATTGGAAATTTCCAAAGGTTACTTGTGTTGTTAGGGTAACACTAGGCGCTGAAACAAATTTCTATTGCCTTGGAGTTATTATACATTTGGGGGCCCATTTCTCACTCATGTGGTGATTTTGGTTGGCAAGCAGCTTGCTTGTAAGTGGTGATTCAGGTTCCCAGGTTCAAGTCAACCAAGGTCCCACCTCCCCTAGGACTCCGTTTTCTACCTCAACAGAAAAGGTACACCTGCTTCTTAAAAGTCTCAGCCCCCAAATGACAAAGGTCACTCCTGCTCACATTCCATTGGCAAGAACTATTACATCAACACGGTGAGTTGAGGGAAGGCTGGGAAATCTAATTCCTGACTTGGCAGCCAGCAATAGCTCTAACGGTGGAAGGGAAAACAGATTTTGGAGGACAGCTGGATTCCTCTGCCCAGTTCTAGAAATCCATTTTCTAAAATATGCTTAAATAACCTTGATTTCAGGCTTTTTACAAAATCGAATTGTCATTCCCTTCAGTACTCCAAATGTAATTTTTTTTTTTTTTTTTTTTTTTTTTTTTACCATTCCCCCAAAGGGACTTTGCAAATACTTTTTTACTTACTGCTCAAATCACTCTGGGATTTATTGAGGCATCACTCTGGACAAACCTACAAAATCTTATGCCCTACTCAAGGTTTCATGTACTTATGGTGTTCAGTTAAGCTATCCACATAAGTTATATTAGGAACTGCACTAGTCAAAATATAAACGTAATTTTAAAAATCCTACACAATTATT
Organism: Tamandua tetradactyla; assembly: GCF_023851605.1. Classification (NCBI taxonomy): domain Eukaryota; kingdom Metazoa; phylum Chordata; class Mammalia; order Pilosa; family Myrmecophagidae; genus Tamandua; species Tamandua tetradactyla. The sequence goes on along the minus strand of NC_135329.1, from coordinate 178,716,329 downwards.
TCGTGATTACGTTTCTCAAACTTTTTCTTTATTCAGGTCCTTTATTTCTATATACCATATTCTAAAATATGATTTTTAATTATTCAAGGATCTCAAACTTCTTTTCTAGACTCAAGAAAATAAGTTGACAGAAATATTCTACAACACTGTTTTTCTAGCTATAAAAACTTATTATTTTATACCATGCCCACAGCATATGTTGAATGTACAATGGGAAAGATAGTGCCGGCCAAATTTCAATTTAATTCATATGGAACACTCACTTATTCAAACTTCTGTTTGTAGCTTTCACATCAAATTTGCAATGCAGATTCATACTGCAATAATTTGCTGATAAAAGATATACTTTAAATAATATTTAAAAAGCATTTATTTACTCAGAGATTAAAGTGGAAAATTAAAGCTCCTGAGTTGGCATTTGAAGTACATTCCAAGGAAGTAAAATTAAGTGGAGACCAAGTATCACAAAGACGAAGTTTTCAACTTCTACGTATGTGAGAAGGAGATTGAGCCAACAATTTAGATGAATCACCTGAATTTGGACATGTTGAATGCTTCTGTCATAAGTAACATGTGGTCATGTTTACTTGTATTGCCATCATTATTATTTTAATTAATAGAAACAGTGATTAACAATCATTAATTATGGAAACCTGGACCTATTCTGTCTTGAATGAAACTGCTTTAAAATGAAGTTATCCCCATGTAAGTCACACGCACACATATATACACATTACATCCTTCCATATAATGAGAAATGTGTATTGTGTAACTCAAAAGCAATATCCCTGAGAGGAATAAGTGACACTTGCCTTCAGAGTCCCTCCCCCTCCCCCTCCTTAAAAAAATAAACCAACTCATCCCAGACCTCCTGTTCTATGTGGGCCCCTCTCCACCTTGTCACCCACTTGAAGCTCTCAGTAGGATCTCAGTCACTCAGGCTTGTTGATTAATTGGTCAATTACCCTGGTGTGAATGAGTTTCAGACAAGGCCTCCCCCAATGGGGCATTTGTCTTTTAGCTCTAATTGTCAATGAAAGGAGCTGTTAAAAGGAATTCGAGATATCATCAAGCAAATAAAGAGATACTTGTAGGGACAGGGACACTCTGGAATCACCTCTGTCCACTCTGAATGAAGAATTGACAGTTCTCCTGTATAAGTGTGTCAAGGTCTCCCTTAGGCTGAATCCATGCTCTCAGCCTAGAAGAAACAACAGTTTTAGATTGAGAAAGATTCCTTTCAAAGAACAGGCCTTCTGGACAACTGACTTAAGTTCCCCGAGAAAATGCTCACTTCTATGCAGCTCTAAAAAGGTCAGAATCTCAGACCTCTCTGTGTATTCGTGTTCCTAATCAGATTTCTGGGTGGGGTCAATGGTTTAATATTGGCTGGAAATCTCTTTGGGTAAGCACAATCTAAGCAACCAAGTCTGAAATAGAAGGATAACATGTTTTTTAACAGAAAAATGAGTCTGCATGGGTGCAAAGTCAACCAGCTAGGTCCTGCTGTCTAGGAATGAGATCTTGTTGAAACAATTCACCCCCCAGGCTCTATCTGATGAACTGAACTCTTTCTGGATGGTGCATTATGTAACACACTAGACCAGAGGCCTCTCTGGGTGGAATTGGAACTGAAATTAAAATTTTTAATAACTGATATTAAAAATACACAAAATCCCACTCTCTCTAAGCCAACGCTGCAGGTGAACTCACTGTCCTCCTTCTCCCTATGTGGTATATGATTCCCAAGGGTGTAAATCTCCCTGGCAACGTGGGGTGTGACTCCCGGGTTGTGCCAGGGCCCAGCATCATGGGATTGAGAAAGTCTTCTTGACCAAAAGTGGGAAGAGAGAAATGAGACAAAACAAAGTTTCAGTGGCTGAGAGATTTCAAACAGAGTTGAGAGTTTATCCTGGAAGTTATTCTTATGTATTATATAGATATGCTTTTTTAGTTTATGGTGTATGAGTGGCTGGAGGGAAATACCTGAAACTGTTGAGCTGTGTTCCAGTGACCTTGAGTCTTGAAGATGATTGTATAAAAATATAGCTTTTACTGTGTGATTGTGAAAACCTTGTGTCTGATGCTACTTTTATGCAGGGTGTGGACAGATGAGGATAAAAAATAAATAAATAATGGGGAAGGTATAAATGGTAAAAAAAATATGGGTAGATTACAATACTGGTGGTCAATGAGAGGAAGGGTAAGGGATATGGGATGTATGAGTTTTTTCTTTTTTCTTTTTTATTTCTTTTTCTGGAGTGATGCAAAGGTTCTAAAAATGATCATGATAATGAATACACAACTATATGATGAAATTGTGAGCCACTGATTGTACATCCTGTGTACTGTATCTGTGTGAAGATTTCTCAATAAAAATATTTTAAAATAACAAATAAAAGAAAGAGAAATACCCAAAGTCAGGGTAAGGGTCACCTGCCTCAAACCAGAGTTAAACTCCAACACCATCACAATGTCCAACCCATGCTTGGTCTTACTTTGGATGCTACTTATAAATGGGAAATAAACTTCGTGATGTTCCAAGAAGAACTCCAGGAAAACAGTGTTTACTTTTTCGGTTCATGTGGAGGGAGACGTTATTTTTGGAGCTTTTAAACCATGGGATGAAGTTTTAAGGGGAATAGACTTTGATGTCTCTATCTTAAAAATTCCTAAGCTAAAATTCTGTCCTAAGCTAGACCCTGAGCTTTCTCCTAAGTTCTGTGTCCAATCCTGTTTCTGGCCATGGGGGATTTAAGAAGCCTAAAATTCAGGCTTCTGCCAATTTTGCTTTCTCTAGACACATTCCGTGGTTCTAATCTCTGTATTTCTTCCTAGTTCCATGTAAGCAATTTCCTATCTCTTATTCCCACTTCAATTACTGAATCCTTCCACATCCTTGCTTCTTTCCCATGAAGTTTCTACCTTGGTTTGTATTTCAGTTAGGAATATGTTTGACTATACACAGCAGAAATCCCAAGAGTAACTTAACCAAACAGGGGTTCATTTTTCTTACATTACAAGAAGTCTGGAGACAGGCCATCAAGGGTTGAGCATTAGCTCCACAATGTTAAAGGCCCAGGCTCCTTCTCTCTTCCTGCTCTATCATCCTCAGCATGTTGCTTTTCATCATTTCATACCAACGCAGGCCAGACATCATCTTGAAAAACAAAAGAAAGAGAAAATGGTTTTGCCAGTTATGTTTATTCCTATTTATTGGGAAAGCAAAAGATTTCCTAAACCCCTGCCCCTTACTCCCAACATATTTCCCTTAATACATCTTGCATTAAAATCGAATTCCATGACCACCGCTAGTTTCAAAGTAGACTGAGGCTACTTTAGTGAGGCTAGCAACACTAACTTTCATAGTTCCCACTCTAGTTACTCTAGGCTTGGAACATGGCTTGCTTTTGTTCCTCCGGGAACTGGAATACCACCCCAAATTCCAGATTCATAACTGAAGCAGTGCTACCTGCTTCCAGGCCTGCCTACTGCTAATCACCTGCCTAAGGCTCGTGACTGGGCTCTGACATGACATGCATGACTATTACTCTCAGGAGATTGGCTTAACAGCTTTCCATTGCCTTAGCTGGCCTCATCCTCAAAGCACTAACTCCATGCCAGGTTCTTAGTCTCTTAAACTCTGCCCCCACCAATCTAGTCAGCAGGGCTGAGCAATCACACTGACCCTTGGACACAATTCAGTATTTTAATCCAGATTGCCTTTGTTTTTTTATGTTTCCAGGCATGTACCTGACACATGATAACCCCCAAATAAAAGTTTTCCTGGATGAATGAATGAATGTCTAAGTCTACTTTATAAGACATGCCTTAGAGTGAGGGAAGGTTAGGCAAAGGCAAAGATCCAGAAGAAAACATCTACGATAATTCTTTGTTCTATAAGACACTTGTGTTAGTTAGATTCAGTTGTCAACTTGGCCAGGTGAGCATACCTAGTCTTGTTGCTGCGGACGTAAGCCAATGGTACGTGAACCTCATCTGTTGCCAATTACATCTGCAGTCAGCTAGGAGGCGTGTCTGCTGCAATATGAGTGATGTCTGACTTAATTGGCTGGTGCTTAAATGAGAGAGCGCAATGTTGAGCAGCTCGGCATTCCTCATCTCAGCACTTGCAGCTCAGCCCAGGCCTTTGGAGAAGTCACCCCGGGGAAAGTTGTTGGAACCCAGGGGCCTGGAGAGAAGACCAGCAGAGACCATCCTGTGCCTTCCACGTAAGAAAAGAGCCTCAGTGGAAAGTTAGCTGCCTTTCCTCTGAAGAACCAACAAAATAAATCCCCTTTTATTAAAAGCCAATCCGTCTCTGGTGTGTTGCATTCCAGCAGCTAGCAAACCAGAACAACATTCTAGGAGGACATGTTTCTACGTGATAAAAGCTAGCATGTAGATGATTTGTTCTTTGGTTGCTAAGCTGCTTAGAGAACGCTGGAGGAAAAAAAATTTTTCTCCCCCTTCTCAGAGCCTTTAAGCAAAGAACCAGGCACATACCATCACATTACACTGAGAACTGATAACTTTCTTTGTTGAACCCCCATGTGTACAGTTTTAATGTCCCTGATTCTCCAAAACATGATATATAGAGATGAATAATCAATGACAGATAGATGCACATATCTTCTTCTCTAGAGTAAATTTAAGGGAATATGATCTAACTAAGGAAAAGTTTTACCAAGCACTGGTATTTAATTAATGGTTATCGCCCCTTTGGAGAATCCTTAAAGGAAAGAAAATTTTTCTGTTATACAACTAAAAGCACAAAATATAAATAGGAGATGGTCAGAATATTTAGGAAAAAAAGTCTTTCACTTAGTACAGGGCTTGACTTTGACAAATATTATACATAAACACCCCTCAAAATAGAAAAATACATAAGAAGGCCTTGTGGTTTTGCACTATTTGTTGTGGTAACAGCAAAGAAGCTCTGTAGTACATAGAAGATATATATATACACACACATATATATGTATTACTCATCCTACATTACCATAATTTTCTAATTATAGCTTTTACTTAGCATTCCTATCACATGCATGAATGTATCCAAAACCGGAATAGAGGAACAGAGAACCTCAAGTCTGCAGACAAAATGGAAACTCCTATGCTTCTTTTGTCAACTCGTGCACTTCTAGGAAAAGAAAAACAGTAATTATTAAGTGAAGGTTATTAGAGAGGCTGCAAATATATCACTGCAGAAACTACTGGTAGTGACTTGCCTGACTCTTCCCAAAATTATTTTAGGAAAAAATAATTAGTGAATATGAGTTAAACATAAATACATGGGAGGTGATTTATTACAAATTATCTAGTGATTCCTTTTATAATATAATTGTAACTATGTAAATTATATTCGCTTCAATATGTTTCAAGGGAGAGCCAGACTCTCAAAAACCAAAGTCGCTATGGAAATTTTCTGACTGTACCAGTTGACCCGGATTATAGGTGTCACACTTTACCCTCAGGAATTAATCTTGTGTTAAAATAAATGTGGACTATGGATATAATTCCACGCACTCGTTTTCCTCATGTCTCTGATCTCTGATGTTTCCTTCTCAATCAGAATTTCTGACTGAATTTATAGAACTGAGTAGGTATCATGTAACTAACTCACTGGTGATTGAGCCCAGAGAGCCTCACAGTTACCTTAACTGGGCAAGCTTGGGCAATCTGGCTGTGTGGGAGAAGAATGTTTTTGAGATGTGTATTTATATGTCTACTCCTCTTTCTCGTCCCACACTCAGGAAGGTAGTAGGCTCCATGCTTCTTTGCCTCAAGGGAGTATTAATTTGTCACAAGGCGGAAAACAGAAGCTGCCTTCAAGAGACTTCTCCCTACCTTGATTTTTATTTCTGAATGCGTAACCCCATGGAGAAGTTTATAATATTCTTTGATTTCCCTTTAACACCTAGGCACTGTCCAGCTACTGCACTAAGCTGTAAGGTCCATAAGGAAAGGTGCGTTGAAATGAATTATTTATTTATTTATTTATTTATTTATTTACTTTTGGAGCGCTGGTCTCCCTATCATTTGCTCAAATTCTAAAATACAGTGTAACCATAGGAACAGTGAATGAAAAAAAAATATTCACTACTGTCTTTCCATAATGTGACAGCATTCATGCCAATATGGTTCCCCACCCCCAAATTCTGACCAATGTGGATACCCAGTTATTCCTCAGAGGTTGAAGAGGGAAGAGGAAAGTTTGCTACAAGTACCATCAGTTAAGGAAAATGGTTTGGTATTCTCCCCAGTATGGCTCATAGTGAATCAGCGAATCCACTAAAGAAGATTCAGTTTCAACTTTAATTTCTTTTCAATGAGACCCTGAAATCATTGGAACAAGATCTTGGTATTTGAAAACTCGGAGAGACAGTTCATTACTAGTACAAATTAGTTATCTGTAATATACTTACAAAAGGTAGCAATTAGCTATTTAATATTTATTTTCTTTTCCATAGTTAAGAACTAATTCAGGTATTTGGAATCACTTTTTAGCCTGATGACATACATATATTTGGTGCTTTACTGGCCCTGATGGAAACTACTGCACAGAATTGGTTCTGTTTTGCACTCATGTTAGAATTAATAGAAGGGTTTCATTGTCCAGACAAGGAATATATCTGAGTGTTTTTTTAATAAGTGATTTGGACTTAAAATTTATATTTCCACCGGATGCAAAATAAGGCAGATATAATTTCAAAGGCAGAAATAGGGTCACAACTATTGCTAAATTTTCTCTTGGAAGAAAGCAGATGAACAGATCAGGAAAAGGTTTTTAACTTATGCCCATATGTATTTGAAGTAAGAGAGCTCCTTTCATGGAGAAAACAATAAAGGCACCTGCATACATGGTTATAAGATTTAAATGTCATTATAAAAAGTTCCTCCTTCTCTATTAGATTAAATTTGAAAAATAGACTTTTATAATTAGTAAGAATTTTTTATTTAATTCCTTGCCTTTAGGCAAAATCACCCTCAAACCGTTTTCAAAAGTTTTTTATTTTCATATTTGAGAACTATTATAGAAATACACTAGGACCAAGTTCAGAACTAATTTTATGGTTTGACAAGCCTTATGCTGAGAGATCTATCTAGACAAATCTAATTTTATAATGTGATCATTCACTTATTCCCTGACACAATCTTGAGTCCCAGGAAGAAGAATTCTATCTTCTATATAGCAAATTTTCATAAATGTTAAGATGGTTGTTAGATTTTCTTTCACTTTTTGCTTCTCACAGTTAAATGCTACAGGCTTCTTTACCTTTTCCAATCAGGTTTTACTTCCCATTCTTGAATTGTCTTCATGGAAATGATGGATGATCATGCAGCATAGGGATGTCAACTTTATATCATGAAATCATCCTCCAATGTACCAGGCGATTTTTAACATAAATATTCACAATGGATACTGTGTTTTCTACTTCTGCCTTTGAAACTATATCTGCCTTTTTTTGCATCGGGTGGAAATATAAATTTTAAGTCCAAATCACTTATTAAAAAAACACTCAGATATATTCCTTGCCTATTATTGTTTCTGAGCTTTTGCTAGCATGCAATATAATTAATCAACATGAACAGCTAGCCCTATGAGTGCTATAAAACATGGTATGGTTCTTTCCTTCATGGGATTTATCATTTATTCAGTATGACCACCAAACCATAAGTAGTGGACATAGGTGTTCAAAACATGGTATAGACCTTGTGTGTTATAAACATTAGAGAAGGGAGCCTTGCCTGGCTGCATGAGCACCCATCATTTCCACGAAGATATGATGAAATCTGGAGGTGACTGAAAAGGTTAGCAGGATTTGGATGAGCATGGTCAGGAAGTAAAGGCAAATGCCTTAAAGTGAGAAAGGAAAGATGAGAAGGTCAGTCGGAGAAAAACAATACACAGCACTACTGCTGAGAAGGGGAGGCAGAGAAGGAGGGGGCTGGAAGAGCTTTGAACTCAGTCAGAGGAGCTAATTTGAGACAAAGTTACAGGCAACTGGGAATCATCCTAGGCTTTAAAACATTGCTAACTATTTTAATCCTCTTTTGTAGCAACTGGTAGAAAACAGCCAGTTTTGGCAGAAGGGGGAATCTATTGGCTTGTATATACAAACCTAGCAAAGAAGAGGAGTATAGCAGGGCTTCAGACAACCAGAACCAAGGATGCAAATATCACTAGGATTCTCCCTGCAAAGAGATCAGTTCTGCTTTGCTCTCACATTTTCTACATCAGGAATAATCATCACCTGCATTTTCTGGCTTGCGTTTGCTTGTTTCCCTATCAGAGAAGTATTGACTTTTTCTCTTAATTCCTGTTAAAAGGATTTTTAAAAATACCCAACGAAATAACATAGGAATGACTCTGGTTATTCCGGTGTGGCTCATATGTTCTTACCTGTGATCAGGGGTAAAGAGGTACCATAATTGGCAGCAGTTTTTGGAACCACATGGTTAGGGTTGGGGGCTGGGTGGAAGGGAGCAGTTCCAGAAGAAACACATTGTCTTCAGAAGCAGGGAAAAGGGCAGGACAGAGGAAACAGCAGATGTCCCCTATGGTAACATTTATTGAATCGTTTTCGATGTTGTCATTCTCTATGAATAGAAAAGTAATGTAAGAAAGGAATATAAAATGGGCAGCCACTTTGGAAAATAGTTTGGGGGAATCTCAATGAATTAAACATAGAATTACAGTATGACCCAGCTCCTAGGTATATACAAAGAAATGAAAAGCGATACTCAAACAAAAACTTGTGCATGAATGTTCACAGCAGTATTAATCACAATAGCCAAAAGCTGGAAACAACCCAGATATCCATTAACTGATGAATGAATAACCAAAATGTGGTATATCTATCCAGCAGAATTTATTTTGACCATAAAGAGGAATGAAGTACTGATACTTCATAGTATGGATGCAGCTTGAAAACATTGTGCTAAGCAAGAGAAGGCAGTCACAAAGACCACATATTATATCATTCCATTTATATAAAATGTACAGATAAGTAAACCTGTAGAGACAGTAGATTAAGTGGTTGCTTAGAGCTTGCGGGAAAGAAGTAATAACTAAAGGATACTGGATTTCTTTTAGAGGTAATGAAAATGTTCAGAAGTTGAGTGTGGTGAAGCTTGTGCATGTTTGTGAATATACTAAAATCCATCAAATTGTATACTTTAAATGGGTGAATTGCATAATATATGAAATATATGTCAATAAAAGCTGGTTTTTTTTAATAAGTTGCATTCACTACTAGGTGAAAGCAGTGACACAAACAGACATTTGCACATCGATGTTCATAGCAGCATTATTCACAGAATATTCATATTACTCATAAACAATAATTTCACATTATTCACACAAAAAATGGAAAGAATCCAAGTGCCCATCAACAGACGAGTGGATAAACAAAATGTAGTACAAATATATGAAGAAATATTTTGCAGCAGTAAGATGAAATGAGGTCCTGAAGCACATGACAACATGGCTGAACCTTGAGGACCTAATGCAGAGTGAAATAAATCAGACACAAAAGGATAGATACTGTATGATTTTGCTATTATGACCTTGGTAAAGGTAAAATCAGAGGCTTATAATATAGAATATAGGGAACCTAGAGATACCCAGACGTTAGAAATGGGTGAATGGTTAGCTATTGAGGTTGGACTTAAATGTAAGGTAATGCATAGGACTGAAGGCAGTTCATAGTGAGTTTATAAGTAATATTATCATATTGAAGGTGAACATGATTGAAAGGGGTTGTATAGAGCCATGTATACCACCAATTAACAAATATAAATAAGTTTTTGCATGAACCTACTTCAGAGGTATGAATCTTGTACAAAGAATCAATAATATAGGGGTGTTGGGGGAAAACTACTATTGCATGTTATGGTCTGTATTTAACAGGAAGATAACAACAGTACCACAACAATAACAGGGGCAAAAAAAATGAGGGGAAGGGACAAGAGTTAAGTGTTGATTTGGGATTTTCTATTTGGTAAGGGTGTGTTTATCAGTTATTTTACTCTTTGGAGCAATACAAATTATCCAAAATTGTGAAAGACTGTACAACTAAGTGTGGATAATGTGAGACAAGGATTTTTATTTTGGACATTACCCATGATGCCCAATGGAAAGAGGTGGCTGAAGTACACATTGACTGTGAAGTAGAATGGCTAACTGTGGTGTAGACATATGATGGAATATTGTGTGGCTACAGAAAGGAATGAAGCCATGAGGCATGCAACGAGGTGAGTGAAACTTGGGGACGTTGTGTGGTGTAAAATAATCCAGAAGCAAAAAAACAAATATTGTATGATCTCTTTTAGAAAACACTTGTAAGAAAATTGGGGCTTAGATTGTAAGCTCATATAGCAGCCACATTTAGTCTGGAGCTGTAAATGTTATTTCTAGATTTTGTGATGCTGTGGCATATATATATACAATCTGGTATCTCCCTAGAACCAATTTGGCTACCTGTGTGACAACTAAGACTCAGAGTTGGAGTTCTGCAGCTCTGAAAATTCACATTGCTACATACAACTGTTAAAGCAGCCAAAAAAGAGATCAGGCTTCAATTAGAAATAAGAAAGCCAATCTGGTTGGGATTAAGATAAATCAAAATACAGAGGTAAGGATGACATTTGTTTGTATTTTAGAACTTCACGTACTATATGAGACCAAAAGAAAAGAGGTCTATTTTGTCCAAAATCTAAATTTTCTGTAGCACATAATCTACCTCGACCTGTCTGGATAGCTCATTTTAACAACCCAGACACATGGAGGCCAGAATGGTACTGAGGGCTTGTAATTCTGTAGAGTTTAATGTAATACCCAGATACTTCCCAGAGTATGTTGGGCACATAATTAAAAAGTGTTGGCAAAGTCCCTTGACAGATTGGAGAAAAAATATGGAACTATTACTCTTTACCACCAGGGAAACCCCTTATACTGTCTCAAACATTAGGGACTCCCAAGTCAATAGTTCAAGCCCTTGATCTTGAGGTTTGTTCTTATGAAGCTTATTTCTGTAGCAGAGAGGTTAAGGCTGCCTGTAGTTATACCTAAGAGTTACTTCCAGAAACCTCCTTTGTTGTTCATATTGACCTCTCTTTCTCTAAGCTCAACCCTACAAGGAAAATCTGTACCCTCCCCTCTACTTGGGACATGACATCCAAGGATGTAAGCCTCCCTGGCAACGTGGGTTATGACTCCCAGGGCTGAGTCTGGCTCTGGCACCATGAGATTGATAACATCTTCCTGATCGAAGCAGGGACTAGGAATGTAAAAAAGTAAGGGATCAGTGGCTCGGAGAATTCAAATAGAATGGAGAGGCTATTCTGGAGGCTATTCTTCTGCAAGCTTCAGCTAGATATTGCTAATTACCATGCTTTGCCAAACACCAACCAAAACCATTCCTGTTAATCCTAAAGAACACATAGGGCTGTATCTGAGATTCTAGAAAGTTTCACACACTAAGATTTGTTTCCAGAAATCTTCAACCTCCAGATGGTTCCTAGGCCAGATAAGTCCTGAAACCCAGAGGGGCCAAGCTCTCCAAGAATATCAATTAGTTCCATCCCCCATCCCATATTATTGGCATCCCTTTCCAACATGAAAAATTTAGAATGGGCATAACTCACATACCCCCTATGGCTGGGAAAAGGATTAAAGGAGAAGGAGGAGTTATAACAGAGAAGATAGGACTTAACAAATGATCATGATTGCTGAATCATTATATTGATATTTCCTTTAGTTTCCGGCATCTTAGGACAACTAGAAGGAAAAACCCAAAATTGTGAAACTGTAACCCAAACCAAACTCTGAAATGTGTTCTATAACTGCTTGCTACAATGTACTTTGAAATTTATTGCCTTTTTATATATATGTTATATTTTGCAATACAAAATGTTTTGAAAAAAAAAAGCAAGGCAAGATTATTTTGAAAATTTGATGGACTGACCAAACAGAAAGAAGTATAAATAAAAATCACCTGACATTCTTAATCCGGAAGTAACCAATCCATTAATATTTTGGTATATTTCCTTTTAGTGTTTTGTATATATTTAGATGTATTTACATATGAGTGTGATGGACAGAATAACACCCCTCCCCAAAAATGTCCCTTTCTTAGTCCTTGGAACCTGTGAATATATTATTTTACCTGTCAAAAGGGACTTAGCATATGTGATTAAGTTAAAGATCTTGAGATAGGACGCTTATGCTGGGTTATCTTGGTGGGCCAAATGTAATTACAAAGGTCCTTTTAAGAGGGAGGAAGGGGTTCAAAAAAAGAGATTAGATGATGCTAAATGCTGGATTTGAATATAGAGGATGGGGCCATGAGTCAAGGAAAGCAGGTGGTCTCCAGAAGGTAGAAAAGAGAAAGAAACCGATTCTCTTTTAGAGACTTGGAAGGAATGCAGCCCTGCCAATGTCTTGATTTTTGCTCACAGAAATTGATTTTGGATTTCTGACCTGCAGAATTTTAAGATAATGAATTTGTGTTGCATTAAACCGCTATGTTTGTGGCAATTTGTTATAGCAGCAATCGGAGACTAATACAATAAATATATTTGCATGTTTTATGGGTTTGGGTTTTCTATTTTCAGATTAGCATCATACTGTATATGATGTTTTGTGATTTTTAAAAAAATAAAAGCATTGAACATTTTGCGGGGGTAGGGGTTGTTGTTAACAGAAAAATGACAGGAAAAAATGGTAATAGTGGTACCAGAAATTAGCCTGGTCAGGAGTATTATGTAGGATGTTTGAAAAGGAGAAAAGAGACACTTGCAGAGACAAGCCTCCCACTTCTGCAAAACTTTGGGTTTGAGCTGATGAAGACCTTGATAGGGGTAGTAGAAAACAGACCAGCAAAGAAGGGACATGTGAAAGGCATGAGTGATTGGACTCAATGACATTAGGTGATGTCATGCTCTTTGGTGTAGCCCTGCCTCAGAGCACTTAACTAAACAAATGTCCTAGTGATCAACTATTCATCTGTTTTTTGTTTGTTTGTTTTTCCATGACATACTTTTCAATTGACTTTTTCCAAGTCGTTCAAAGAATCATACAACAGAAGGAGAAATTATTTCTTAATTCATTTGTCAATCCCCTAGATGAATTATACTTATCTGTTAAATGATAAGTATGTAGCAAGAGGACAATCTAAAATTGCTTTTAGTAACAGACTTTGAAACCTCTAATTTGCCTGAAAAAGCACATTTTGCCTCCCAACATTACACATACATAGGTAGGCCATAAAGTCTGGAAACATGAATAATATTTTATTTGTTTTACAGACCAAATTCCTGTCTTTTAGAGTATGCTGAAGTTTTCGGTGAAAATCTGAGGCACAAATCATCTGAAGCAGTGAATCATAGATGCTGAATGTGGGGGTTGATGGAAGGACTGCATTAATATACCACATTCATTGCAATTTTATATAAGGCATTGAATTATACATTACTAATGAGGAAAACACATGTAATATCATTGAACACATTATACATTGTAATATCTATTAACACATGTATGTATGTATGTATTATGTGTATGTGTGTGTGTATTTGCTTGTGTTTCTACTCTTTATAGCCACAGTGTGTATTTACATTTCGGTTTTGATTTCTCTCTTTGGATGCACTCCCTTCAATGCAACAAATTATATCTTAACATTATGATAGAGGCTGGATATGCAATAGTTAAGGAAGTACAGTTTCTAGCCTCAATGACAACATACATCTTTATTGCCAGGACCCTAAAGAACAGATCCACTTAATGTCCCATACTTACTTCAAATGCAACTTGTCCAAAATGGAACTAGTGCCCCTCAATTTCCTTTGTAGTGAGCAGACTTTACTTTCTAGGATACAGAAGGACTCTAACTCTTGCTTGTGGTCTTCCTGTCACTCAGCACAATGTCACTTAGCATACCCAGAATTTGACAGGCACTCTGTATCTATTTGCTGATTTAGCGATGTTATCAGTTCTCTTTCAGCATTCTTCCATCCTGGGAGCTCTAGAGTCATCTGGGATTCTTCCTCTCTTTCTTACCCTTGTCCAATTTGTTATCTGTTCCTCTCAGTTTTTCCAAATGTATTTCAGTTTCCCTTCTTTCTCATTTCTCATCACTGCATTCCTGGGTTAATACAACAAGGCTTCTAGTTGATTTCATTAGGTTGGCAACCTATTTTTCAAAATTTTGCCAGATTTTCCTTAATGATATCTTTCATCATTTTTTTATTTGACAAATATTGCCGTATTTTTCTATGTACAAGATGCCTTGCCAAGTTATATGAATAGGATATGTTCTCTGCCCTTTGAGGAACTCGTGGTCTTTTAAAGGAGTCAGACAAATGCACAGAAGGTTCCAAGACAATGTGCAAAGCTGTTTGGAACACAGAAGATGCAACAAATAACTTTATCTAAAGGAATTGAGGATAAAGGAAGAGATAGTTGAACCATAATAAGTAAGGGCAGGCCAGACAGAGAAGGAGAAAGGACATTCTAAGCATTGGGAATGGCAATTTCAAAGGCTTAGAGTTGGGAAAATGACTGGCATATTCAAGAATGGATTGGATCATTTACTCTATTGCATTGCTTCTCAAGCCTTCCTCTTGATCTCCAAGGGCCATCATAGCCTATGTTTTTTAAATCTCAGTGTTCTTCAACAGATTTTAATCAGCTGTAGTAAAACCATTTTCCTTGCCGTTTACTGAAAATTACTGCTACTTTCTGCTTGATACATTTATGACAGACACCCCTATCTAGAATGCGTTTCCTTCTTTACAGCAGAAACTCTAGACTTAGACATACCTCACACTAAAGGAATATTTGAGGGCAATTCATCTTCTGCCCTGATCTTTCCCATGGTAGACATTTTTGCGATGGGCATAACTTTGTTGTTTTATTATTAGGCATTAAACCCAAGTATTTCACTCTTTCGATCTATACGCATAGCTCATTCTACTCCTAATTGTCTAGTTGTCAAGTTGGAAAGCTAGTTTTAAAATACCACCCTAGCATGTTCCTAATCAGAGAATTGCTGAGTTCCAGTTGGTTGAATTCATCTGTGGTCTGATAAGTGTAGACATCAGAACATTCACCAGAGTTCATGTTGTGATAACTGTTCTTGCATAATAGTTTGTTTGCTCTAAGTAAACAACTAGAAACATCCACTTCTGCAAATTTTGCAGATAAAATGCCTCCAAAATAGGTCTACTCCTAAAAAGAGTTAAAATAACTTTTTAAAACATCACAAAGGATATGAAATACTCTCTCGTATATTTATATTACAAAGGGTATGTAAATTACACTTGTGTGAAAGAAGCAGAAACACATTTACACACAAAGATAAGTGTTCTGTACTTGTTGATGACAGACTGGGAGGGATAGAATATATCCAGTATGACCCAGGAAGGCCATTTCCTTGCTTCATGTCACTGTCCTCCTAACTCTGCTTCTTCCTTTGCATTCAGTTTCCAAGTTCTAGTTGCTTTACTTATTCCAGGAAGTCATCTTAACCTGCTCCAACCCCAGCCTCTCTCTTCTTTTAACTTCTCTTGTACTTACCGTCCAAAAACAGAGCTTAATGCTTAACTGTTCAACAATTATTTAATATGTTCTTATCTTGTATCATCAGTGGAATTTCTTGGGTGCAGAGTTTTTTTTAATTAAAAGCTTTATTTCCTATTAAGCAGTGTATGCTTTGTGTATGTTTTTCTCAACATTTATTCTAGAGATTTATTTATCTTGATAAATATTGATTTAATTCATTCATTATACTTGCCAGGTTAGAATACAATTCATCATTAAAATAAAAGAAAGTACCACAATCATACCACTCTGCAATAACCAACTTTGCCTGTGTGTTGTATTGCCTTCTACATTTTTTCTATATATATTTTTCTGAGAGTTCATACTGTGCGTAATATCTTGTAACTTTTTTATTGAGTGACAAATGGTGCATATCTTTTCATATCACTAAATATCATCTACAAACCATTATTTTATTAACCAAGCCCCTATTGCTTAACACGTAAATGATTTCCAATTATATGCCATCAACTCACCATATGCCAGTGAATGCTTTATTCTTGCTTTTCAGAATAAATTCATAGAAGAAAAATTGCTTGATCAATTCTCAAGGATAGACCATATGCAGGGTCAAAAACCAAGTCTCAATAAATTTAAAAAGATTGAAATCATACAAAACACTCTCAGATCATAAAGGAATGAAGCTGGAAATCAATAGTAGGCAGAGTGTCAGAAAATTCACAAGTATATGGAAGCTCAATAATACACTCTTAAACAACCAGTGGGTCAAGGAAGAAATTACGAGATGAATCAGTAAATATCTCAAGGAAAATGAAAATGAAAACACAACATATCAAAATTTATGGGATGCAGCAAAATCAGTGCTAAGAGGGAAATTTATTGCCCTAAATGCCTATATTAAAAAAGAAGAAAGAGCAAAAATCGAGGAATTAACTGTCCACTTGGAAGAAAAAGAGAAAGAATAGCAAATTAACCCCAAAGCAAGCAAATGGAAAGAAATAATGAAGATTAGAGCAGAAATAAATGAAATTGAGAACATGAAAACAATCGAGAAAATCAACAAAACCAGAAGTTGGTTCTATGAGAAAATCAATAAGATTGATTGACCCCTAGCAAGGTTGACAAAAAGAAGAAGAGAGAGGATGGAAATAAATAAAATCAGAAATGGAAGAGGAGACATAACCACTGACCCCACAGAAATAAAGGAAGTAAACAGATGATACTATGAACAACTTTATGCTAATAAACTAGACAATTTAGATGAAATGGACAACTTCCCAGAAAGACATGAACAATCAACATTGACACGAGAAGAAATAGACAGCCTCAACAAACCAATCACAAGTAAAGAAATTGAATCAGTCATTAAGAAGCTCCCCCAAAAGAAAAGTCCAGGACCAGATGGCTTCATGTATGAATTCTACCAAACATTCAAGAATGAATAGTACCAATCCTGCTCAAACGCTTCAAAGATATTGAAGAGGAGGGAACGCTACCTAATGCATTCTACAAAGCCAACACCACCCTCATACCAAAACCAGATAAAGATATTACAAGAAAACAAAACTACATACCAATGTCTCTAATGAATAGAGATGCAAAAATCCTCAACAAAATTCTTGCAAATCAAATCCAGCAGCATATTAAAAAAATTTTACACCATGACCAAGTAGGATTCATCCCAGGTATGCAAAGATGGTTCAATATAAGAAACTCAATTAATGTCATACACCATATCAACAAATCAAAGCAGAAAAACCACATGATATCTCGATTGATGGAGAAAGGCATTTGACAAAATTCAACATCCTTTCCTGTTGAAAGCACTTCAAAGGATAGGAATAGACAGGAACTTCCTCGACTTAATAAAGGGAATATATGAAAAACCCACAGCTAGCATCATCCTCAACAGGGAAAAACTGAAAACTTTCTCCCTAAGATCAGGAAGAAGACAAGGAGGTCCACTATCACCACTGTGATTCAACATTGTGTTGGAAGTTCTAGCCAGAGCATTACACAAGAAAAAGAAATACAAGGCATCAAAATTGGAAAGGAAGAAGTAAAACTCTCAGTTTGCAGATGATGTGATACTGTATGTCGAAAACCCCCTAAAATCCACAGCAAACTACTAGAGCTAATAATTGAGTACAGCAAAGTGGCAGGTTATAAGATCAACACTCAAAAATCTGTAGTGTTTCTATCACGCTAGTAATGAGCAATCTGAGGGGGAAATCAAGAAAAAAACTTCCATTTACAATTGCAACCAAAAGAATAAAATATTTAGGAATAAATTTAACTAAAGATACAAAAGACTTACACAAAGAAAACTACAAGATACTGTCAAAAGAAATCACAGAAGACCTAAATAAATGGAAGGGCATACCGTGTTCATGGCTTAGAAGACTAAATATAGTTAAGATATCAATCTACCTAAATTGATTTACAGACTTAATGCAGTACCAATTAAAATCCCAAAAATTTACTTTTCAGAAATAGAAAAACCAATAACCAAACTTATCTGGAGGGGCAGGGTGTCCTGAATAGCTAAAAATATCCTGAGAAAGAAAAATGAAGCTGGAGGCCTCATGCTACCTGACTTTAAGGCATATTATGAAGCTACAGTGGTCAAAATAGCATGGTACTGGCATAAAATAGATATACTGACCAATGGAATTGAATAGAGTGTCAGATATAGACCCTCTCATCTATGGACAATTGATCTTTGATAAGGCAGTCAATTCAACTCACCTGGGACAGAACAGTCTCTTCAATAAATGGTGCCTAGAGAACTTGATATCCACATGCAAAAGAATGAAAGAGGATGCATATCTCACATCCTATACAAAAATTAACTCAAAATGGATCAAAGACCTAAACATTAGATCTAAGACCATAAAACTTTTAGAAGAAAATGCAGGGAAATATCTTATCAATCTTATAATAGGAGGCAGTTTCCCAGATCTTACACCCAAAGCAAGAGCATTGAAGAAATAAATAAATAAATGGGAACTCCTCAAATTTAAGCACCTTTGTGCACCAAAGATCTTCATCAAGAAGGTAAAAAGACAGCCTACACCATGGGAGACAATATTTGGAAATGATATATCAGATAAAGGTCTAGTATCCAGAATACATAAAGAGATTTTTCTACTCAATGACAAAAAGACAGACAACCCAGTTACAAAATGGGCAAAAGGCATGAACAGACACTTCTCAGAAGAGGAAATACAAATTTCCAAAAGGCACATGAAAATATGCTCAACTTCTCTGGCTATTAGGCAAATGCAAATCAAAACCACAATGAGATATCATCTCACACCCACCAGAATGGCCATTATCAATAAAACAGAAAACAAGTGCTAGAGAGGATATGGAGAAAGAGACACACTTATCCACTGTTGGTGGGAATGTCAAATGGTACAACCACTGTGGAAGGCAGTGTGGTGATTCCTCAGGAAGCCAAGTATAGAATTGCCATATGACCTGGCAATACCATTGCTAGGTATCTACTCAGAGGATATGAGGGCAAGAACACAAACAGACATTCGCACACCAATGTTTATAGCAGCATTATTTACAATTGCCAAGAGATGGAAACAGCCAAAATATTCATCAACAGACGAGTGGCTAAGCAAGCTGTGGTATATACATATGATGGAATATTATGCAGCTGTAAGATGGAATAAAATCATAAAGCATGTAACAACATGGATGGACCTTAAGGATATTATGCTGTGTGATATTAGCCAGAAACAAAAGGACAAATACTATACGGTCTCACTGATATGAACTGACATTAGCGAATGAACTTGGAGAATTTCAGTTGGAAACAGAGACAGGAGATAGAAATAGGGTAGATGTTGGATAATTGGAGCTGAAGGGATGCAGATTATGCAACAGGACTGATTGTAAAAATTCAGAAATGGATAGCACAATACTACCTAACTGTAATACAATAATGTTAGAACACTGAGTGAAGCTGAATGTGAGAATGATAGAGGGAGGAGGCCTGAGGGCACAAATGAAATCAGAAGGAAAGATAGACAATAAAGACTGAGATGGTATAATGTAGGAATGCCTAGAGTTCATAATGATAGTGACTAAATGTGCAAATTTAAAAATGTGTCTGCATGAGGAAGAACAAAGGAATGTCAATAATGCAGGGTGTTGAAAATAAATGGTAATTAATATTTTAAAACTTTAACGTATGTGTGAGACAAGCAAAAAATGTTTATTTGGTACAAAATTTATATTTTGACTTGTGCATTTCCAAATATAACTTATGTGGACAGCTTAATCGAACACCATAGTACTTGGAACCTTGCATAAGGCATGAGATTTTGTAGGTTTGTCCAAGTGATGCCCAGATAAATCCCAGAGCGATCTGAACAGTGAATAGGGAAGTATTTGCAGAGTCCCCTAGGGGGAATGGTGAGAAAGGGGGAAATTTCAACTTCCTCAAGTGGAGAATTCTTGATATTCTCACAGGCAGTGGGTACTGCCAAAGCAATAGGCCGAGCCTCCAATCTTGGGGTTTGTTCATATGAAACTTAATCCCACAAAGGATAGGCTAAACCTACTTAAAATTAGGCCTAAGAGTCACTCCCAATAGAACCTCTTCTGTTGCTCAGATGTGGCTTCTCTCTCTAGGCTGACACAACAAGCATACTCACTGCCCTCCCCCTGTCTACATGGGACGTGACTCCCAGGGGTGTGGACCTTCCTGGCAATGTGGGACAGAAATCCTATAATGAGCTAGAACTCAGCATCAACGGATTGAGAAAATCTTTTCAACCAAAAGGGGGAAGAGCGAAATGAGACAAAATAAAGTATCAATGGATGAGAGATTCCAAACAGAATCGAGAGGTTATCCTGGAGGTCTTTCTTATGCATTAAATAGATATCACCTGTTTAGTTAAGGTGTAATGGAGAGGCTGGAGGGAACTCCCTGAAAATGTGGAGCTGTGCTCTGGTGGCCAAGTTTCTTGAAGATAATTGTATGATGATATTGTTGTCATGGTGTGACTGTGTGGTTGTGAGAGCCTTGTATCTGATGCTCCTTTTGTCTACCTTATCGATGGACAAGGTCGTCGGACACGGACATACAGATTAAAAATAAATAAATAATAGGGGGAACAAATATTAAATAAATTTAGTAGATTGAAATGCTGGTGATTGGTGAAGGGGAGGGTAAGGGTTATGGAATGTATGGATTTTTTTCTGATTTCTTTTTATTGCTTTTTCTGAATTGATGCAGATATTCTAAGAAATGATCATGATGATGAATATACAGCTACGTGATGATAGTGTGAGTTACTGATTATATAAGAAGAACGGAATGATCATATGATAAGAATGTTTGTGTATGTATGTGGTTATGTATCATAAATAAAAAAATTGCTTGATCAAAGAGACACATTTATGATGTTTTAAAGTCTATTGCCAAATTGCCCTCCAGTGTAAGATTGCAACAATTCATATTCCCACCTGCAAGGTATGATTGTTTCTTCCCTCCTTGCCAACAATGGGATGTATCATTTTTTAAAATTCGAGATCAAATTTTTAATTTCTCTAGTATTCCTTAAAGTGATTAGACAGAGCTGTGAATACAGTACACACCAAAGAAATAGTTTTGATAAATTGATTAAGTAGTGTCTACTTCTTACGACTACTGTTTTGGTTTGCTAAAGTTGCCAAAATGCAACATACCAGAAATGGATTGGCTTTACAAAGGGGATTTAATAGGTCAAAAAATTTACAATTCTAAGGCCATGAAAATGTCCAAATTAAGGCAAAAACAAGAGGATACCTTCACTCAAGAAAGGCTGATCACGTTTGGGGTTTCTTTGTCAGCTGGGAAGGTATGTGGCTGACATCCCCTGTTCTTTTGTTCTCAGGTTGCAATTCTTTGTAGCTTCTGATTTCAGTGGCTTTCTATGTCAGCTCTTCATGAATCTCCAAATGTCTGTGTCTAGGCATCTGCCCTCTGTATTGGCTCTTTTAAGGACTCCTGTAAACTAATAAAGACCCATCTTGAATGGGTGGGATCACATTTCCATGGAAATAATCTTAAAAAGGTCCCACCCACAATAGGTGTGCACCCGTAAGCTTGGATTAAAACAGCATGGGTTTTCTGGAGTTTATAACAGTTTCAAAACAGCAACTACTGAATTTGTTAAGTAATTAATTATTCATTCACTCAACATACGTATACTGGATGCGATGGTCCTTGGTTTACTAACTAAAAAGGAGTACAGCATTTAGAAATTAAATGAATACTTAATGAATTACTGAAACATAAATAAAACAATGTTAACTAGTTTCAAAGGAAATGTATATAGGAACTACTCTTAAAATGAAAATTGCCTTCTGGTCCTTAGAAGTCTTTTGGGAATAAACAGTTTGTTTCATTTTTCTAAGAATAAGAAGTTCCAAAACATCTTCTCTGAGGTTTAGGACTATGCATTTAGTATGAAGAACCTCCCATCCATCCATTACAGTCTTTCAAATCAGAGGAATTATGCCAGAGAGGAAGCCAAAACCTGGTTTGGATTTTCATAGTCCCAAGATGTTTTGGAATTTGTCTTTTCCTTCAAGATGAGAGGGGGAAAAAATGAACACTGAAATTTCTAGTGAGAGCTTTAGTGTTTCTACTCATTCTTGAAAGTTTATTTTATTTAAAGTTATTTTGGGGCTAGGATGACTAAATGAATATCCTGTTTAGTTAGGTGATTTAATTTTTTTTCGTCTCCTTTTCAATTATAGAAAAACCATACTGAGGTAATAATTGGTTCCACTTTTTCCAATGTCCAAATTCTTTTGCTGTACGTAAAGTAGTAATCGTTAAAAATTAGCATAGCTTTAAAAATTACTGATTTGAAACCTCATTTAACAGGATATATCCCATAATTCTTTTATAATATTTTTTCCCCATGATTGCCTGAAGATATTGGAATGAGATAATAGCTCATAAAGCAATATGTAGTGGAAAGATCATGAAAGTGGGGGTCAGAAGATACGGATTCTAGTCCAATATCTGACAGTGATAACTAATACTACGCAAATCAATTGCTTTCTCAGGGTTATGGTCTTCTCTACTACAAACCAACAATCTGGCTTGGATCAGCAATTCCCAAAGTGCGTTCTGTGGAACATGTCTTGTAAGATGTTCCATCTGAAAAGGGGATTTCATGGTCAAATACATTTGGGAAACTCTGTATATGATATCTACCTCTTAGCAATTCACAGCACATACGACATATTAAAAGCACCGAAAACACCTCTAGTTTAGAAACCCATTGACCTTTGTTTAGAATAACAAACGTTTTCTCATTTATTTGATTAAAGGAACTTAAACATTTTTTAAAAATAGGAATCACTAAAATCCTAAGGACCTAGAGTTCAAAGGAACACACTTTGGGGAATGATAGCCAAACATCTTTTCGGATACCTGGATTTATGTTATGTTACTACTCTTTCTCTTGAAGTTATTTAGCTATTCCCCTGATATCTTCTCCTCTTTCTGGGGTCTGTACTTCAGGGAGGGCCACTACCGTATAGTCAGATTTCTAGAACAGAATCCTAAGGGCCCTCCTAGGCATCTCCTTCTCATTCACTCTCGCTTATCCAAATACTCCTCAAACCCTGCAGAGTCCTCTCAATATTTCTCCCATGCAGTCGCTCCTCCCATTTCTCTGCTTCTGCTTGTTTTCCCCCTTGGGGAAGTGCAGGGGCAGGAAAACGTCCTTCTGCTTTTATTGAGACCTGCATCACATATCGTCTGGGTTGTTGCCTTAATTATCTTCCTGCCCTAGTCTGGTCTCCCTCCGGTCTTCTTGGCTGCCAGAGAGATTTTTTCAAAATACAAGCCTTGTTGTTTTGTGGCTTAATATACTTCAAAGATTTTACTATTTATTACATTTCCTAGGGTGTCAAGTTTAAACTCCTAGTTTACCATATAAGCCCCTTCATTAATTAGACCCTTCCTATCTTGCCTCGCATCTCCTTGACCATTCTCTGTGCCTCTCCTAACAAAATCAAACTGGCAGAGCCTTGAAAGCATCTTGTTTTTTGGTGCCTCCATACCTGCACCGGCACAGCTGCCTTTACCTGGAATGCCTAGTCTTTGCTGTCTTCACCTGGTTAACTCCCTCTGTCATTGAATGCTTAACTCAAGCTTTCCCCACCTAGGAGTGGACTCTGAAATCTAATAATGACATCCTTATCTCCTTTCCCACTAAACTGTGTGGTTCTGGAGCGCATTAACTACCACACATCTCTTGTCTTTGTATTCCTAGGTCTTAGTTGGAGCTCAATAAACTCCTTTTGGGTGAATAAATGATTTTATGGTTTAAAGGAACTGATGAGATCCTGCTTTCTTATTTCCATGGCTGAAAGTGACTTTGTTTTCTTTTCTAATTAGTCTTGACCAACCTAAGCATTTGGAGGAGAGTTGGCCAAGAGCTACCTAAAAAAGGATTGTAATGGCCTATTTTCTTAAAGGAGGTTTTGATGAGGTCAGTATCTTCCTTGTATAGTATCAAATAACTGATAACAGTCTTTGACAACAAGGATATTAGGTTTAGCACCCACGTGTGTCTAATCTCAACAAACCTGGTTATAAGGCAAAAATGGGGTGAGGGGTTGTATACAGATTTGTAGAGATAATCACTAATCAAAAATTTTAAAGCATTTATTAATTAAAAATAGTTACTGTGTAAAGTACAGTGCTAGATATTGTGGAAGATATAAGGATACCTCACATTCATTTAGGGGAGATTATAAACTTAGATTATAATTTAGTGAAATACTTATAATTATAGGTAATGAGTGGTGAATTTCACAAGAAAGTTTCAAAGGGCTACAGGAATTGGTCAGCAGCACCATCTTCATTATTAAGAGAACAGTATTCCACACAAAAATATTAAAGCATCTCCTAAACTTAAAATACAAGGGTGCAGTTATGTTTCTAAAGTACAGATATCTCAAGTGTGAAATGCAGCCAGTAACTCTATTATATGGTTCTAAATACCAGTGTGAAACAGATTGTGTACCAGTTTGGAACAGATTGTGCAAAAAAGACCGAGACCACTTGAAAGTCTTCAAGAATATCAGAAAGAAGGAATGTAATTAACCAAGCCAGGATTTGGCCCCAGGACAGATAAATGAACACTCTGGTTCTTAGAAAGGGAGCCAGGATCCCAGAAATGCACAGTCACTTTTTAAACTGCAAATTCAAGATACTCTTAGCAAGCAGATGGGAACACATGAAAAAATAATTTTCACTGAAACCAATTCCAGGTCACACTCCTGTTTTGTCAATTGTTTTAATACTCTCAACACACTTGCTTTGCATGTAGCAAAAATGATCTAATTCCATTTTTTTCTCTGATAAATTTTGGTGAGGGTCAAAATATCAAATTAGATACATTTAATAAATTAAAATCTAAAAGTCTGGCTAAGCCTAGCATGCATCAAAGTAATCAGTATCTGAGGTAATTGAGGGCTTGGTGATAAGGAAAAATGCAGTGACGGTATTAAATAACTATTGCCAACACTTTTCTCTTAAATAATTTCAGTAAGAGGGTTGAAATCATTTAAGAACATATGATAAACAGATTTCAAAGTTAAAAAGTAATTATAAATAATTGAAACGTTCAATTTCTGAAAGTTTCGCAATACAGTGTATAAAACTGCAGAGTTGTTGGCCAAAATGGTATTTCCTAAAAAAAAAAAAAAAAAAAAAAAAGGCTTAAGATTGGAACGACAGTAGTGTTCCTGTGAGGGTCTAAGACAACATCTGATGTGTTTCTGGAGTCCCTCAATAAACGGATAGCATAAAGGTGCACGCATCTAGCTCCTTGACAGATCTGCTCAATGCTCCAGTGTCTCTCTGTACCCTCTTATGGATGAGACCGCTGGGCCCGCTTCCAAGAAAGGAAAGCAAGGGGTGGGTCAACACCGGGATTTTCCTTCCTCATTCATTCATTCTCTGATTCACTCCTTCCTGGAGGCGGTTCACAGGGGCGCGCGGAGGAAAGGAGGGGCACCGAGGCCAGTCCGGACTGGGTGCGGTCGGGCGCCGGAGGGGAGGGCAGGCGAGGGTGCCTGGGCAAGGGGGTGCAATAGGGGGGCGCGCGGACTGGGCCGAGGGCCTGCGCCGGAAGTGAGTGGCTGGCGGCCGGCGCGGGGAGCGACTGGTCCGGCATTAGTCGGCCCTCGGCGGCCGCCCGACCCTCGGCGGCCGCCCGGCCCTCAGCCCCGCCTTCCGCGCTTCCGCAGGACTCGGCCGCACTCGCCACGGCGGGCTGTGCCCAGCGGCGGCCCCTCCTCGCCCCGCCCCGCCCCACCGGCCCCTTCGCGCTCCAACCCCGCCCCGTCGTCGCCAGGTCGGTGGGTCAGTCAGTCAGTCAGTCAGTCACCGAGCGCGCGGCGCGCGAACCGCGGGTACACGCTGTGGCTCCCGGGAAGGAGCGCCACGCCTGGAGAAGGAGGAGGAGGAGCGCGAGCCGCGGCTGTCCGGCCCGGGCCGCTACGGTAGCGGGGGCCGCGGGAGGGCTGAGCTGCTGCCGCGGTGAGTTGCTCTGTGTTGCCCTTAGGGGCCAGGGGAAGGAGCCGGCCGGGCGCCGGGCGGTAAGGCGCTGCCGCCGCTCCCTCCTCCATTTTCCCAGCTCCAGCTCCGCTCCGCCAACCGCTGTGCGGCCGGCCGCAGCCTGGGCGGGGTCGCTGTGGAGCTTGGGCTGGGCCCCGGGTCCGCTGGACTGCGCCGGGAGGGGCGGCAGGCTGGTGGGTAGGGGTCTGCGGGGCCTGGGCTGCACCCTGCGCCCCTGGGGGCCGCGACGGAGGTAGACAATGAGATTCGACTGCTTGGTGAGGGTGCGATTGGGCTTTTCTGACCCCGCACCGGGAGCCGGTTAACCCGGACCGTGGGAAGGAAAGGACTCTCCCTCCATTAGCCGCAGAAACCGGTTGCTTGCGTTTCGGTGCCCCCCCGCTCCCTCGCCCCGCATCGTCATAGATGAGTTTAGTGCAGAGATTTAGAAGGCGAGGCGCCCTCTGTGTCTTCCTTCTAATTGAACAGGCTAAGTAATTTGCTTCATTGCTTTTTAGCCCCATCTCATCGCTCATCTTTCTGTGGCTGTGTACATTCCCGCCGGAAATCCAAGCTACAATTCGATGTTGGGGTGTTTGTAATAGTTAAGATAACCTTCGGTTTAAGACGGTTTGAAGGAAGATGTGGTTTTCTTATTCAGTGTCTTAGGGTGTCCCTGAAGTGTGAGCTGGAAACCGCCTAAGCTTTATTGCTAATAAGCACGAAGACGTGGCTTAATAGAAGAGCTTTTTGGAAGGGTATAGTGCTGTGTCAAATGTATGTGTGCATTTCTTGTATTCTGTGGAAAGAGCACTTCGTTAATCTAGGGTTGATGCTGTCTGCAGTATTTCTCATGGAGATGTGGAAAGCAGGCTTTGCATGTCAAGTCCGCTGAAAAGGAATGAACAGTAAAGGTAACCGGCTAGAGGTGGGGAGTGATTGGATTATTAAAAAAAGGTGACATTGAGTCCATGTGAATATTACATTCAACACAAATTTATGGAACGCTTACTTTCTGTTAGGCAGGGTGAGGGACACAGAATGAACAAGACCTGCAGGATGGGGTGACGGAAAGACCTCTTTGGAGCCAGAGAACCCAGCGTTCAGTAAATGCTGGAATTGGCTAGCTGTGTGACTGGATAACTGTAGAACACTCAAGATTAAGTTCCTTCAGTAGAAAGGATATAACACCATCTCTTTACTCTATGCATTGTTCTCAGACAGACTGAATAAGATAACGTATGCAAAATATCTAGCCCCTTGCCTGGTTCTGTGGTGGTTAACAAATGTTAATCCCCCCCTCTGCCCTCTTTAGCTATTTTCTTGGGGAAAAGTGGACATAGATCATTGCAGTGCAATGTATTATATAATAAATGTTGAAGTAGAGGTGCAGAATAGGCAAGCATAGAGTGGAGAGATTAATTCTAAATTGGGGTCATTGTGGGGAAATCCAGCAAAGCTTTGACATTTAAGTGGAACCTTTAAGGATGGCTAGGATTTCAGTAGATGTAGATGGAGAGGGGGAGGACGTTCCAAGCAGAGGTGGTGCTAACCTTTGAGAGCAGGATTGTGGAGGAAGACCACTGGGGGAAGGGTGAAATAGAGACGCTCAAAAGTTGTTTAGCTCTCGTTAAGCCCAACCTTCAAAAAATTGTCCCTCTTATTTTGCTTTTTATATTGTGAATTTACCAGAAATCAGATCTAGCCCTATTCAAGTAAGTATAAAAATATCTACAAAACTTAATAGGTGATTTTCTTTAGATTAGACATTTTGTGTTATTTAGACTTTTGCTCTCTCGTTTTAACTTAATAAAGAATTATTTGTGGATGTTTCCTTGTCAGGAATACTGGACTGCTTGGTATAAGAAGCAGATAATTTTTCAGACGCAGAGGTCTCATTAAGGTTATATAATAAGGAGAAGAGGAGTGGGCATGTATTTTTGATGTGCTCAAACTTTTGATCAAAATCAATTGTTTTCACAAATATTTCAACACTTTTCTGAGGAGATATTCTTAACTTGTCTTTTGGAAGATAATTATGGTGTCTTTTGGTTTTACTACCTTTTTATTCCCACCCCATTTGTTTTCTGAATGCAGAATTATTTATTAGATTGACATTTGTAGGTGACCACCATCACACTGGTCACTGATTCTTGGCCACATGATAGAATCTCAATGCCTTGGTTTGCAAGTAATCAAATGTCAGCATTAGTATTGTTAATACCAAACTCTTATTTTAGGAAGATTAGTATTAGCGAAATAAAATGTAATGTCCTCAGGCAAGTCATTTACCTGGGGCTTTCAGTTCCTTCACCTGTTAAATAGGAGGTTAGGATTAGATCACTGTTTTTCAGACTATTTACTGAACTCCAGAATTTCAAGGAAGTGCTTGAGAAATTCTGAAGATGTTTAATTTAAATCTCATTAAAATTTTTTTTAACGTGTTATAATAAGAAGTGACCATTATATGAATTCACTTTTCTAAATGCTTTTTAACTCAGTTAATCCTCACAATAACCCTTTGAAATAGTATCTGCTATTATATGAGGAAGCAGGCACAGATTGTAAATTACTTGCCCAAGGACTGCAAAGCAATTAAGTGGCAGAGCTGTATTTGAAACCAGACAGCTTCATTCTTAAGTTCGTACTCTTAATCACTTTCCTATACTGCTACCATAATAAAATAAATAATACACACATACAGTACTGCTCTTGAGCACTTGTTACATAGCAGATTATAGCACATTGAAGGCTGTAATGCTACATGCATAAGTTTTTTTAGTGGGGCAGATAGCCTTTAGTATAAAGCTTCTTTTGCCATCTCTGCTTATTTGTGCATTTTAAATGGGTCATTGATAAGCCGAGTTGTATCTGTTCATATAAAAATTGTCTAAACAAAACACTTCTTTTACACATATGCTATGCTCAGTTGAAGGACAGGCAAGACCCAGGCACATTTGCTTGGAGCTTTGTCATCCTGTGTAAGTCACTGGTTTACGAACACATGAACATATAATACTAAGTTTTGATATCATTGTAGGTTTTTTTAATAGTTCATTGCAAGTTTATGTTTTTTGTTGTCTTCCTTTTTCAGTAAGGATTGAAAGCAGTGATTAGTTACAGACTCAGTGTTGAAAGAAAAAATTATGCTATTTTTTAAACTTTTGCTAGAGTTTAATTGCAGACTATCTTGAGACTGCAGAATGACCTGTTAAAAGCTGCTACCAAAAAAAAAAAAAATGCTGCTTGCTTGCATCAGTTTATCTGGGTGAAACCAAAACAAATTAGGCAGAGATTAATTGTATGCTGACATGGTCAAAAGGCCTGTAACATCCCCAACTGTCATTTTCAGTCTCTTTATTTGATTTTTAAATAAATTAATGCATTTGAACATGTAGTATTTGCAATGCTTTTGCCAGTTTACATAGTGACTGTATTTTGTTGTAAATATTAGAAAACCTTCAGATTGTATGATCTTTAAAGCTTCATTCCATGCTCTTTATTACTGTTATTTTAAGATATTTACCACACTTCGTGGCAAATGTCTTAAAATATATCACTTCATGATTTACAAATGACTTTTTTAAAGTATATAGTTTTGCTATTAATAAAATTTGTATTGTTTCTCTGTAGGCAGAGGCAAGCAAAAGTGGGGAAATCAAAGAATTAGAAAATACTCCCTACTCTCATGGAGTAGTTTACTAGTTGAAGAAGGAAGATTGGTTTAGTTTTCTGGAAAAGAGAGAAATTGAAAATGGGTAGGGATTGAAAAAGTGAAAAAGAAGGGTAAGGGAGGACATTCCACAAGATCTAATGAAGACTTATGGAATATTTGGAAAAATAGTCCAATTTGGTATAGAACAAAGGTGGTTTCATATTTGGGCAGAGTGGGGAGTAAGCGTAGAATGGTACAGTGATATCCCATTGTGATGGATCTTGAATGCTAAATAAAGAAATTCAGACAATTTTAGAGTCATTGAATGACCCTAAAAGTTTTACTGTGGTTAATATAGACGGAGAAAATCCCTTTTGAATTTGTCGGTTAGGAGATCATCTAGAAGAGTTCAAGTGAGATTGCTGTGATTAAAGTATGGGAAGTATATGGTGAGGGAGATTTTTTCCACTGTAAATAGAATCGTGAAGGGAAGGGAAGAGAAATGATACAGTAGTTAGAGGGGACAGCAGTGTCAGGTAATATTCTCTTCTCCTAAATAGAGAGTACCAGTTTAAGTCGTGCATACATGGAGTCAGTAGAAAATATAATTGAGAGAGCAGGGTCCAAAAAGCAGAAGACTAGGATTTAAAAATGGGTGAAGAGATTAGGTTTGGAAAAGGAGGAAAAAGTCATCCCTTCCGATGGGAAGAAAAGCAAGATTGGGAGATTCCTAGTTCATGTCTTTTCTAAATGTAAGACCTGAAATTTAAGCTTCCTGGTGAAGAATGGTGGTATCTGGAGAAAATTAGAACTCTTAAGTATTTTAAATAGGCCCAAATATAGAACTGCAATAAATCAATTTTGCAACAGTACTTAAAGTTGGATGCTATTTTGGAAATTGACTTTAGAGAAGGATCTTATTAAGCCTGATTTGTTAAGGAAAGTGCAACAAAGCAACTAATAATAACATTTAAAAATACAAAATATTCTTTACATATCCCAAACTGTACATACTTTTGTATGTAATCAAAAGCCTGGATTGTTGTCCCTAACTTTCCTAGTCAAAATTCTACTACCCATCCTTTGAGACTCAACTCTGTTACCACACAGAATAAATTGCTTTCTTCTTTGTTTCTGTAGACCTTCCTTGATTTGCCTTATGTTGTAGATAATTGTGTACTGTCTTAAAAATACCCTGAGTTTTGGAGGGTTGGGCTTGATTTTACTCATATGAAATGTCCGTCAGTCCCTTAAATGTAATAGAAATTCAATAAAAAAAACTTTGAAAGAATGTACTTATTTGAAGAATTCTTCAGTTGGTATTACATCCCCTGGAAGGATTCACAAAAATCTAATTTTTTTTTTGTCAATACAAAATAATTCTTTCTTGGTTTATTTCATGTTGTAACAAATGACTTTAGAGGCTCTGAAGGAAACTAGTAATTCCCCCTTAGGTGTGAAAAGCGTGCTTTGTAAATTTTAGTAATGGTTCAGATCATTTTTATTTGTTCTAAAATTTTTGTAAATATATAGTTTTAAAGCAGAATCAATGAATATCCTGCACTATGTTTGAAAACCTTGCTTGTAGTACTTGGTGGTACAGAAATTCCAAAGTCTGGGTCTTAAATCAGTTTATTTTGGTATACTTGGTGTTCTAGTTTGCTAGCTGCCAAAATGTGATATATGAGAAATGAATAGCTTTTTAAAAGGAGAATTTTATAACTTATAAGTTTACAGTTCTAAGACCATAAAAATGTCCAAATTAAAGCAAGGTTATAGAAATGTCAAGTCTAAGGCATCCAGGAAAAGATACCTTGATTCAAGAAGGCTGATGATGTTCAGGGTTTCTCTCTTTGTCTGAAAGGCATGTGGTGAACATAATGGCATCTGCTTGCTTTCTCTCTAGGCTTCTTGTTTCATGAAGCTCTCCCAGGGGCATTAAGGTCTCTGGCTGTTTGGCTCTGTGATTCTAGTGCCTTTCCTGTGGCTCTTAAGCTTTTTCCAGAATGCTTCCTCTTTTAAAGGATTCCAGTAAACCAATCAAGACCCAGCTGGAATGGGTGGAGTCATATCTCCCTCACATCAAAGGCTAATACCCACAATTGGGCCAGCCACATCTCTGTGGAGATAATCTAATCAAATTTCGACCTACAGTACTGAGTAGGCATTAAAACAAACAGCTCCTCCACATGATGGGTCAGGATAAAAACATGGCTTTTCTAGGGTACATAATCCTTTCCAACCAGCACACTTGGTTTCAGTGGCTGTCTTAACTGAAAAAGTAACTCATGGAGGGACACAAAAGAGAATAAGTATATCTGGCTACTTTCTAAATCTTGATGTTTATTATTTAACTTCCACCCTCAATTGTGAAAATTGGGCTAGTAAAATTTGTTCTTCCTATGTATCAATCAGCTGTTCTTTTTTTTTTTTTAACAAAATTCACATTTTATTTAGATTGAAATAAACAGTACAAAATTGATTTTCTTCACCAAAAATGACAGCAATATTTTCTGTATTATTCCTTGCTAAACCACGAAACACTTCTTTTTGTAGGCTTTCCAGGTTTTGCTTCTAAATCATGGTGAGGCAATAGATGCAGTCATGGAAATAGAAGAAAACAGACAAATCAGCTACCAATTCATGGCCTCTGATTCTGTCTTGACAATGAAACAGAAGTGTTCAACTCATACCTGCTAAAAAGCTTATGAAGGTGTAGGCTCAACAAAGAAATGTAAACAGCAACAACCAGATGTGGAAAAAAGCATTCAAATTTTAACTGCAACTTGTTCCTTTAGGTTCTTTTTTTTTTTTTTTAACTTTTTTTTATTGTATGATATAACTTATATACAAAGCAAAGAAATAAAAAAGCAGTAGTTTTCAAAGCACTCTACAAAAAGTGGTTATAGGACAGATCCCAGAGTTTGTCATGGGCTACCATATATGATCCTCTCATATTTTTCCTTCTAGCTGCTCCAGAATATAGGAGACTAGAGGGTTTAAATACTTTTTTATCATCACAATTGACTTTTTTTCCTTCTTTTTTTGTGAACAGTAACATATATACAAAAAAACTATAAATTTCCAAGTATAGCACCACATTAGTTGTAGAACATATTTCAGACTTTGACATGGGTTACACTTTCACAATTTCAGGTTTTTACTTCTAGCTGCTCTAAAATACTGGAGACTAAAAGAGATATCAGTTTAATGATTCAGCATTCATATTCATTTTTTAAGTCCTGTCATCTATGTACAATTCCAGCATCACCTTTGATCTTTCCATACCTCTCATTGGGATTGTTTAGGCTACGACCCTTTAGGTTCATTTGATAGAGACAAAATCTACACTGAAATCCTTGCTTGGCAAGCTCAGTTTCTCTCTCTCTTCGACAATTCCCTTAACTGTCCCATACAAATTCCTAACAACATACTTAAAAGTTCTACTTTTAATTAAAGGTCATTTGTGAGCCTTATTTTAACATTTTACAAAATGCATTCCGGGAACTTTTATCTTATATATCTGTTCCCTCAATTAAAAAAAGAGAAAGAAAGAAAGAAAGAAAGAGCAACTAAAGAGACAATGAAAATTAAATTTAATATGTGATCCTGGACAGGGTCTAATAAGGGAGGACAAAAGGCTCAAAGTGACCTTACTGGGATATATGAAAATTTGGGATATTGACTGTAAGCTTTGTATCAACGTTAAATTTCTTGAATTTGATAACTGCTCTTAAGATAGTTGCATAAGTGAATTCTTTTTAAGGAGCATGATTTATACAGCCTAAACTCAACTGTACAGAAAATAGATTGACAGATAGGTAGGTAGATGAATTGAGAGATAGATAGAAAGATAAAATGATTTGGCAAATGTGGAAAAATGTTAAAATTGATAGATCTTTGTATCTGGCGGGAGATATACTGCAGCTCTTTCTATGGGCTTTATATTATTTTTGAAACTGTATGTAAGTTTGAAATTATTTTGAAAAAAAAAAAAAAGAGAGAGAACCAAGGTTGGGAGACCAGTTAGGTGGTGGTTGTTCCCAGTATTAGGTTGTTAAGTGCTAAAACAGAAAAACTTATAACAGATTTAGGATCAGTTCAGCGTATGAATGAGAAGATTATGTTTTTAATTTGATATGGGTGATAAACAGAAAAGAAGCTAAAAGACAACTCCAAGGTTTTGAGCCTGAGTGGATGGGGAATGATTGTACCATTGCTACGGAAAAAGGAAACATAATTGCAGGTCAGTTATTAATATATATATATATATATTTAGATTAAAATATATATATATTTTATTTAGATATTAAATTTTTGGGGGTCTTAAACATTTTTATTCTAGTAACATTTAACAAACTGAAATTTCTCCCTTTTAACAATTCAAATATATAATTTAATGTTTATAATTATATTCACGTGTTACCATCATCACCAAGCATTATCAAAACCTTTCCATCACCCAAAAAGAAACTGTGTACTAATTAAGCATTAAGTCCCCATTCCTACACCCACCCAAACCCCTAGTAACCTGTATTCTGGTTTCTGACTTTTATGAACTTGCTTTTACAAATTATTTCATATAAATGAGATTATATAATATTTTTCCTTTTGTGTCTACCTATTTCATTCGCAATATTTTCAAGGTTCATCCACGTTGTTGCACAAAACAAAGCTTCATTCCTTTTTATGGCTGAATAATATTCCGCTATATGCATATAGCAGATCTTGTTTATCCATTTATCTGTGAATGGACATTTGGATTGCTTCCATCTTTTTGGCAGTTGCGAATAATGCTGTTACGTTGCCATGAACATCAGTGGGCAAATATCTGTTTCAGTCCTTGTTTCCAATTATTTTGGGCACATACCTAAAAATGGGACTGCCAGCTCACATTCTGTACTTAGCTTTTTGAGGAACCACCAAACTGTTTTCCACAGCAGTTGTACAATTTTATATGCCCACCAACAATGAATAAGTATTCCTATTTCTGTGCATCCTCTCAGCACTTATTTTCTATTTCTTTAACAGTAGCCATTCTTGTGGGTGTGATGTCATATCTTATTGTAGTGTTGATTTGCATTTACCTGATGACTTATGATGTTGAGCATCTTTTCATATGCTTATTAGCCATTTGTATATCTTCTTTGAAGAAAGGTCTATTTAAGTCATTTGTCCAGTTTTTAAATTGGGTCGTTTGTCTTTTTTGTGGTTGAGTTGTAGAATTTCTTTAAATACTCTGGATATTAAGCCCTTATTAGATGTGTTGGTTTAATTTTGATGAAGTCCTGTTATCTATTTTTTTCTTCAGTTGCTCATGCTTTTGGTGTAAAGTCCACAAAACCATTGCCTAACCCAGGCTCCTGAAGATGTGTCCTTGTTTTCTTCTAGGAGTTTTATAGTTTTGGGTCTCATGCTTAGGTCTTTGATCCATTTTGAGTTAATATTTGTATATGATGTGAGGTAGCAGTCCTCCTTCATTCTTTGGCTTATGAGTAACCAGTTCTCCCAGCATAATTTGTCGAAGAGTCATTATTTTCCAATTGAGTGGGCTTGGAACCCTGTCAAAAATCATAGATGTGAGAGTCTATTTCTGAACTTTCAATCCCTTGGTATATATGTTTGTCCTTGTGCCAGTACCATGCTGTTTTGTCAGTCAGCTGTTCTTGCAAACCACAGTGAAGATGTTGCATTTGTATATTTTTGATAAGTGAGTTCAAAATCCATTGAAACTCCATGTTTGGAAAGCATTTTAATGAGTTAGAAAATTTCTGTTTTTATAGTGTATAGATGAGAGCCTTTCAAGATGATGTGTTGTTGTCTTTTGGAATATAGTTATTTTCCTACTAAGTTTTACATTTACCTTTAAGCCATGTTTCTGTTTTTAAAAACAATCACTAGGTAGCATACCACTAACAGTATCATCACAGAAGGTCAGCAAATTTAGAACTCTTGTCTTTTTGTAAAAAAATGCATATTTAATCTTTAAATTGGACAACTCTTTTAAGGACTTTGCCATGAGATAGTCAATAAAGTTCTGGTACAAAATACTTACGGTCACTGTACAGCCACTTCAGTGATATCTGTTTAACTCTTGACAGTCTTCTTGTTTCACCTTCTCTTTTACTGCAGTAATGCTTTTGAAATTAAACCTTACTCCTTCCCCCAAACTTTCTTTTGTTGAGTTCAAAGCAGCTGCTTCATGATGGATTATAATAACACAGTTTTCTCATAAAATTTTGTTTCTAATAAGGAAATTATTTACTGTTGAGAATATATCTTCTCTGGAATCTCCCTTTTGTAGTATCTTAAGGAAAAGATAGATTCTGTTTTTATTTCCCTATTGAAAAGAATCTAGTGCAAACTATCGGTCTTGCCTTAGAATACCTAGAATTACTTATTACTAGTATTCCTTACAAATCTAAGATTTCTTTATATGATATTTTACTGACATGGAGCCATAATGATGATGCCAATGTCATTCTGTTTGTTAAAGATACACATATATATTATTGTATTGCATTATTTTATACTGCAAAACAGTATTACATTTAAAATATATACAATGTGTATTAAGATAAAAAATAAATAGAAATAGAAATTCTAATACGTTCTTCTTAAGCCTCTTGAATCATCACTCATACCTACAGGTACTTTCACCTCCATTTTGAAAACCACTATATAGTCTTAATGAATTACTAATGGTAATAATGAGCTTTTCATGTTAAAATTCCCTAGTTTTTAACATTTTTTATTGTGAAACATAACATATATACAAAAAAGTGATATATTTCAAAGTGCATTTTAATAAGTAGTTATAGAACAAATATCAGAGTATGGTATGGGTTACAGTTCAACATTCACTTTATTGTTTTAAACTTTTTGTTTGTATGGTGTAACTTACCTACAAAACAAAGAAATAAAAAAGCGATAGTTTTCAAAGTACTCTTCAGCAAGTAGTTAGAGGACAGATCCCAGAGTTTGTTGTGAGCTACCATACGATCCTCTCATATTTTTCCTTCTGGCTGTTCCAGAATATAGACGGCTAGAGGGCTTAAATATTTTTTTATCATCACAATCGACTTTTCTTTCTTCTTTTTTTTTTTTGTGAAAAATAACATATATACAAAAAAGCTATGAATTTCAAAGTATAGCACCACAATTAGTTGTAGAACATATTTCAGACTTTGATGTGGGTTACAATTTCACAATTTAAAATTTTTACTTCTAGCTGCTCTAAAATACTGGAGACTAAAAGAGATATCAATTTAAGGGTTCAGCATTCATATTCATTTGTTAAATCCTATCTTCTCTGTATAACTCCACCATCACCTTTGATTTTTCCATACCTCTCTTTAGGGGTGTTTGGGCTATGGCCATTCTAAGTTTTTTGTTTTGGAAGGGGCTGTCACTAATATGGGGCAGGAAGATGGAACCATCTGATGTTCTGGAGAGGCTGGGCTAGGTTTCAGGACTTATCTGGACCTGGGACCCATCTGGAAGTTGTAGGTGTCTGAAAAGTTAATCTAGTGCATGGAACCTTTGTGAAATGTTATGTATTGCCCTAGGTGTTCTTTAGGATTGGCTGGAATGGTCCTGGTTGGGAGTTGGCAGGTTATGATAAATAGCGAGGTCTACCTGAAGCTTGCGTAAGAGCAACCTCCAGAGTAGCCTCTTGACTCTTATCTGAACTGCCTCTGCTACTGGTACTTTTTGAATTACACTTCTTTCCTCCCTTTTGGTCAGGATGGATTTGTTGCTCCCATGGTACCAGGGCTGGATTCATCCCAGAGAGTCATCTCCCACGTTGCCAGGGAGACTTTTACCCCTGAAGTCATGTCCCACTTGTGGGGGGAGGGCAATGATTTCACTTGCAGAGTTGGACTTAGAAAAACTGAGGCCATATCTGAGCAACAAAAGAGGTCCTCCAGAAATAACTCTTAGGTATGCTTCTCCGCTACCTACATAAGGTTCACAAGAGTAAGTCTCCTGAACGAGGGCATGGCGTATTGATTTGGGTGTACCTAAAATTTGGCATAGTATCAGGGGATTCCCTGATGATAAGATTTAATAGTTCCATATTTTTCTCCTATCCTTCAGGGGACTTTGCTAATACTTTTTGATTATCTGCTTAATATACTCTAGGATGTATCCAGGCATTACAATAAACTATACAGGATTAAAGGACCTCTTTCTTATTCTATGTTGTTCAAATGAGCTGTACAGATAGGTTGAAGGAGATTATGTACTACAGAAAATTTCAGTTCCAGACCAAATAAACCTTTCTTCCATTAGTCTCAAAGAGTTTGTATGGTTCTAAAATATAGACACTGTCTTCCTTACCTCTATGTTTTGGATTACTTTAACCACAACCTGTTCGGCTTTGTTCTTATTTCTAAATATCTCTAAATAAATAACAGCCTCTCAAAATCCAGAAATAATCACCACTCCGGACTTAATTTGTCTGCTCTTAAAGCTTACAATCTAGGCCCCTATTTTCTTATAAGCATTTTCTAAGGGTAACATACCATTGTTGTTCTTTTGTTTCTGGCTTATTTTGTCTCACCAAATGCCCCACATGTTCATTCACACCGTTGCATGCCTCACGGCTTGGTTCCTTTTTGTAGCAGTACAACCTTCATTCATAAGTATACATCATCATTCGCCAATCTACTTCTCTATCAGTGCATCCTTTAGCCTCCTGCATTCATCGGGCATCATGTAGAGGGCGCAAAGTCTACAATCCATCAACATTCACAATTTTACATAATTTCATTGTTCCCAAGAGAAAGAAAGCCAATAAACACACCCTTGCCAAATAGGAAATCTAAACCTCCTCTTAACTCTTGTCCCTCCCCCCATTATTTACCTCTGCTGTTGCTGTGGTAGCAGTGCTGATGGTTTCCTTTTGAACATAGCTCATAGCATGCAGTAGCAGTTTTCTTCCTGTACCCTGGACTTAAACCCTCTTTATACGAGAATCATATCTTTGAAGTAACTCTTGTGAAAACTAATTCGTATTTCTAGTGTTAGTCAGTGGTACATGTAGGTCTATACAACCCCTTTCAATCTTGTTCCTCGTCTATGTGGTAATATTACTTACAGACCCACTAGAGAACCACCTTCACTCTTATCTATTCCCTTACATTGGAGTTCAGACTCATTAGCTAACTGTTCACCCGCCTCTACCTTCTGTGTATCTTTAAGTCCCCTATATTCTGTATTATAAGCCTCTGATTATACCTTTATGCTAGTATAAAAGTGGAATCATACAGTATCCTTTTGTGTCTGGCTAATTTCACTTAGCATTAGGTCCTCAAGGCACATGACCTCTTGTCATGTGCTTCAGGATGCCATTTTGTATTACTGCTGCATAATATTCCATTGTATGCATATACCACATTTTGTTGATCCACTCATCTTTTGATGGGCATTTGGTTTGTTTCCATTTTTTGGCGATTGTGAATAATGCTGCTGTGAACATCGGTGCTCTTCTAGTTTGCTAACTGCCGGAATGCAATATACCAGAAACGGAATGGCTTTTAAAAAGGGGAATTTAATAAGTTGCTAGTTTACAGTTCTAAGGCTGAGAAAATGTCTCAATTACAACTAGTCTATAGAAATGCCCAATCAAAGGCATCCAGGGAAAGATGCCTTGGTTCAAGAAGGCCGATGAAGTTCAGGGTTTCTCTCTTAAGTGAAAAGGCACATGGCGAACACAGTCGCAGTTTCTTTCTCAGCTGGAAGGGCACATGGTGAGCAGGGTGTCATCTGCTAGCTTTCTCTCTCGGCTTCCTATTTCATGAAGCTCCCTGGGAGGTGTTTTCCTTCTACATTTTCAAAGGTCACTGGCTTATGGGCTCTCTGCTTCTCGTGGCTATGTCGTTCTTCCCTGCTGTCTCTGAATCTCCTTCATGCTCCAAATGTTTCCTCTTTTATAGAACTTCAGAAACTAATCAAGACTCACCCAAATGGGTGGAGACACATTTCCCCAAATCCAGCTTAACAACCACTTTTGATTGGGTTACATCTCCAGGGAGATGATCTAATTACAGATTCAAGCATATGGTATTGAATAGGAATTATTCTGCCTTTACGAAATGAAATTTAGATTAAAACATGGCTTTTCTAGGGAACATACATCATTTCAAACTGGCACAGGTGTACAAATGTCTGTTTGTGTTGTTGCTTTCAGCTCTTCTGGTATATACCAAGTAGTAGTATTACTGGGGCATAGGGCAACTTGATATTTAGTTTCCTAAGGAACCACTAGTCTTCTGTACCAGCTGCACCATTATACATTCCCACCAGTAGTGCATAAGTGTCCCAGTTTCTCCACATTCTCTCCAACATTTAGTTTCCTCTTTGTTTAAGCAGCCATTCTTTTAGGTGTCAGGTCATTGTAGTCTTGATCTGCATTTCCCTTATAGCCAATGAAAGTGAGCATCTCTTCATGTGCTTCTGAGCCAACTGTATTTGCTCTTCAGAAAAATGCCTGTTTATATCTTTAGCCCATTTTGTAATTGGGTTGTTTGTTCTTTTGTTGTTGAGTTGTATGATTTCTTTGTATATACAGGAAATCAGACATTTGTCCAATATGTGATTTCCAAATATTTTCTCCATTGTGTTGGCTCCCTTTTCACCTTTTTTTATTATTTGCATGAGCAGGCACTGGGAATCGAACCCAGGTCTCCAGCATGGCAGGCAGAACTCTGCCTCTGAGCCACTGCGGCCTGCCCCTCTTCACCTTTTTGACAAAGTCTTTTGAAGTGCAGAAGCATTTGATTTTGAGGAGTTCCCATTTACCTATTCTTTTGTTGCTTGTGCTTTGGTGTAAAGTTTAGGAAGCTGCCTCATGTTACTAGGTCTTAAAGATGTTTTCTTACATTTTCTTCTAGAAGGTTTATGGTGCTAGTTCTTATATTTAGGTGTTTGATCCACTTTGAGTTTATTTTTGTGTAAGATGTAAGATAGGGGTCCTCTTTCATTCTCTTGGCTATTGATATCCAGTTCTTCCATGCCCATTATTGAAAAGAGTATTTTGTCAAGTTCAGAGGATTTGGGGGCCTTGTCAAAAATCAGTTGACCACAGACGAGTAAAACATATGGAATAAAAATAAATAATAGGGACAAAAAATGATAAAATAAATTTAGATTGAAATGCTAGTGATCAGTGAAAGGAAGGGGTAAGGGGTATGGTATGTATGAATTTTTTTCTATTGTCTTTTTATTTCTTTTTCTGAATTGATGCAGATGTTGTAAGAAATGATCATGATGATGAATATGCAGCTATGTGATGATAATGTAAATTACTGATATAGAATGGAGTGATCATATGTTAAGAATGTATGTGTTTGTTGTTATATTTAAAAAAAAAATTAATTGTGCTGGTTTCAAAGGATTTTTGTCCCCTAGAATAGCCATGTTTTAATCTAAATCCTATTTCATAAAGATAGAATAATCCCTATTCAATTCTATATGTTTGAAACTGTAATCAGATCCTCTCCCTGGAGATGTGATTTAATCATGAGTGATTGTTAGGCCGAATTAGGTGATGACATGTCTCCACCCATTTGGGTGGGTCTTGATTAGTTTATGGAGTCATGTAAAAGAGGGAACATTTATGGAGAATGAGAGATTCAGAGAAAGCAGAGCAGAATGACATAGCCATGAGAAGCAGAGTCCGCCAGCCAGTGACCTTTGGAGATGAAGAAGAAAAATGCCTCCCAGGGAACTTCATGAAGTAGGAAGCTAGGAGAAGAAGCCAGCAGATGACACAGTGTTCGCCATGTGCCCTTCCAGATGAGAGAGGAACCCTGACTGTGTTCACCATGTGCCTTTCCAGATGAGAGAGAAACTCTGACTGTGTTCACCATGTGCCCTTCCACTTGAGAGAGAAACCCTGAACTTCATCGGCCTTCTTGAAGCAAGGTGTCTTTCCCTGGATGCCTTAGATTGGATATTTCTATAGACTTGTTTTAATTGGGACATTTTCTCGGCCTTAGAACTGTAAACTAGCAACTTATTAAATTCCCCTTTTTAAAAGCCATTCCATTTCTGGTATATTGCATTCTGGCAGCTAGCAAACTAGAACATTAATAAAAAAAAAATCAGTTGACCATTGATTGGGTGGACTATTTCTGCACTCTTGATTCTATTTTTATCTTTGTGCCAGTGCCATGCTTTTTTGATCACTGTGGCTTTATAATAGGTTTTAAAGTTAGGGAGTGTTAATCCTCCCACTTTGTTCTTCTTTTTTAGGATGCTTTTAGCTAGTCAGAGTCTCTTTCCCTTCCAGATGAATTTGGTAGTTAGCTTTTCCAAATCTTCAAAGTAGGTTGTTGGATTTTTGATTTGGTGCTGTGTTGAATCTGTAGATCAG
This sequence comes from Tamandua tetradactyla, assembly GCF_023851605.1. NCBI lineage: Eukaryota > Metazoa > Chordata > Mammalia > Pilosa > Myrmecophagidae > Tamandua > Tamandua tetradactyla. The sequence goes on along the minus strand of NC_135329.1, from coordinate 178,674,133 downwards.
TATGGGGAGAATTGACATCTTAACTATATTTAGCCTTCCTGTCCATGAGCAGGGAATGTCTTTCCATCTGTTTAGATCTCTTTTGATTTCTTTTAGCAATGTTATGTAGTTTTCCGTGTACAAGTCCTTTACATCCCTATTTAAGTTCATTCCATTTACTTAATTATTTTAATTACTATTTTGAATGGACTTTTTTCCTTAACTGACTCCTCAGCTTGGTCATTGCTTGTGTATAGAAATGTTACTGATTTTTGTGCGTTAATTTTATATCCCACCACCTTACTGAATTTATTAGCTCAAGTAACTTTGCTGTAGATTTCTCAGGATCTTCCAAGTATAGTATCATATGATCTGCAAATAAGGAGAGTTTTGCTTCTTCCTTTCCAATTTGGATACCTTTTATTTCTTTGTCCTTCCTGATTGTTCTAGCTAGAACTTCTAGCACAATGTTGAATAATACTGGTCACAGTGGACATCCTTGTCTTGTACCTGATCTTAGGGGGAAAGCTTTCAGTCTCCATTGAGTATGATGCTGGCTGTTGGTTTTTCATGTATTTCCTTTATCATATTGAGGTAGTTACCTTTGATTCCTATCTTTTAGAGTATTTTTATCAGAAAATAATGCTGAATTTTGTCAAATGCTTTTTCAGCATCAATTGAGAAGATCATGTGATTTTTCCCTTTCGATTTGTTAATATGCTGTATTACATTAATTGATTTTCTTGTGTTGAACCATCCTTGCATTCCTGATATGAACCCTACTTGGTCATGGTGTATAATTCTTTTAGTGTGCTGTTGGATTAGATTTGCTAATAATTTATTGAGAATTTTTGCATCTATGTTCATTAGGGAGATTGGCTTGTAGTTTTCCTTTCTTTTAGCATCTTTACCAGGTTTTGGTAGTAAAATGATATTAGCTTCATAAAATGAATTAGGTAGAATTCCTTTTTCCTCAATTTTTTGGAAAAATTTGAGCAGGATTGGTGTTAGTTCTTTCTGGAATGTTTGATAAGGTTCCCCTATGAAGCCATCTGGTCCTGGGCTTTTCTTTGTAGGCAGATTTTTATGGCTGATTGAATCTCTTTTCTTGTGATTGGTTTGTTGAGATTTTCTATTTCTTCCTGAGTCAGGATAGCTTGTTTGTGTCTCCAGAAATTTGTCCATTTCATATAAGTTGTCTAGTTTGTTCGCTTATAGTTGTTCATAGTATCCTCTTATTTCTTCAGGATCTGTGGTAATGCACCCCTTCTCATTTCTGATTTTGTTTATTTGCATCCTCTCTCTTTTTTTCTTAGTCAGTCTTGCTAGTTGCCCATTAATTTTAATGATTTTCTCAAAGAACCAACTTTTGGTTTTATTGATTCTTTCTATTGTTCTTTTGTTCTCCCATTCATTTGTCTCTGCTTAATCGTTGTTATTTCTCTTCTTCTATTTGCTTTGGAGTTGGTTTGCTGTTCTTTCTCAAATTCCTCCAGGTATGCTGTTAAGTCCTCGATTTTTGCTCTTTCTTGTTTTTTAATATAGGCATTTAGGGCAATAAATTTCCTTCTCAGCACAGCCTTTGCTGCATCCTGTAAGTTCTGATAAGTTGTATTCTCATTTTCATTCATTTCCAGATAGCTACTGATTTCTCTAGCAATTTCTTCTTTGGCTCAGCGTTTGTTTAAGACTGTATTATTTAATCTTCATATACTTGTGAATGTTCTCATTCTTTGGTGATTATTGAGATCCACCTTCATGCCATTGTAATCAGAGAAAGTGCTTTGAATAATTTCAGTGTTTTTAAATTTATAAAGACCTGTTTTTTGACCCAGCATTTGATCTGTCCTGGAGAATGTTCCTTGAGTGCTAGAGAAGAATGTATATCCTTGTGCTTTGGGGTGCAATGACCTATATATGTTGGATCTAATTCATTTATCAAGTTATTTAAATTATCTATTTCCTTATTCATCTTTTATCTGGTTGTTCTATCTGTAGAGGAGTGTGTATGTATTTAAGTCTCCTGCCATTATTGTTGAAACACCTATTGCTCCCTTCAGTTTTCCCAATGTCTGGCTCGTGTACTTTGGAGCGCTTTGATTGGAAGCATAAACACTTATGGTTGTAATAGCTTCTTGGTGAATTGACCCTTTAATTAGTATATAGTGTCCTTCTTGGTCTCTTATGATATTTTTACATTTAAAGTCTATTTTGTCTGATATTAGAATAGGTACTCCTTTCTTTTGGTTACAACTGTGTTGAACATTTTTTTCAATCCTTTCACTTTCAGTCTATTTGTATCCTTGAGTCTAAGATGAATCTCTTGTTAGCAGCATATAGCTGGATTTATGTTTCTTAATCCATTTTGCCAATCTGCATCTTTTAATTGTTAAGTTTAGTCCGTTAACATTCAGAGTTATTACAGAAAAGGCATTCCTTGATTCCACCATCTTATCTTTTTAATTTTATTTGTCAGATCTTTTTCAGATCTATATATTCTTTTCCCTCTTTCTCTTTGTATTCTTTAAATTACCCTTAGTGGTACTCTTCAATTCTGTGCCTTCCTCGGGAGGTCTTTTTTTTTTTCCAGCCGGCGTAACTTCTTTTAGTATTTCTTGTAGTTCTGGTCTCTTCTTGACAAATTCTTTCTGGACTTCTTTGTCTGTGAAAACTTTAATCTCTTCCTCAGTTGTGAAGGACAGTTTGGTTGGGTATAGAATTCTTGAATGGAAGTCTTTCTCTTTCAGGATCTTAAATATATCATACCACTGCCTTCTCACCTCCAGGGTGCTAGTTGAGTAGTCTGAACTCAGTCTTATTTGATTTCCCTTGTATGTAGTAGATTGTTTTTCTCTTGCTGCTTTAGGCATTTTCTGCTTCTCTTCAACATTTGACAGACTGATTAGTATGTGCCTTGGGGAAGGCCTATTTGAGTTTCTTCTGTTTGGAGTTCTTTGGGCTTATTTGACTTATGTATTTATGTCCTTTATGAGGATTTTCCCCCATATCCTCAATTACTCTTCCTAGCCTTTTGCTCCTGTCTTCTCCTGCTGAGACACCAATGAGTCTTACATTTATGTGCTTTGTTTTCTCTATCCTTTCCCTGAGTTCCAATTCAAAATTTTCCATCTTTTTTTGCCATTTGTTGTTTTGAGTCTTCAGAGTCAATTATCTAGTCCTCTGTATCACCTATTCTTTATCTGTCTCTTCAAGTCTGGTGTTGTGTGCCTCTAGTAGGTTTTTTGTTTGGTCAACAGAGTCTTTAATCTCTGTGATATTTGCTATTTTTCTATTTATTCTTTCAAATTCCTCTTTGTGATCTTCTGCTATTTTCTTGGTTTCCTTTATATCATTTGCTATCCCACTTATTAAGTAGAATTGTATGAACATCTTTGATTAGTTGTTCCAATTCTGTGTCTCCTCTGGTATTTTAATTTGGGTCATTAGGCAGGGCTGTATCTGTCTGCATTGTGAAATGCTTAATGATCTTCTGCTGTCTTCGTGGCATGTAAATATCTTTATCAATTTACTTTGGGAGTTGATTTTTTTCAGTAGTCTAAGGCCTTGTGTTTGAGGGATGGTTGAACAGCAAGGAGCAGGGCACGGGATGGGGCACTCAGTGCAGTGATTTGTTTCAGGGCAGGTATAGGCACAGATTGGGAATGTTATGCTGATGCTTGTGAATATGAGTGCCTAGTGGCAAAGGAGGATGCAGCTGTGCGGGTACACTGGTCTTGGGGGTTTAACCCTGGTGTGCAGTGGTCTAAGGAATGGGTCCTTTTATGCACATGCATAGAGTTGGACAGCAGGTCCGTGTTATGCCTTTATGGACTGGGGGCAGATGTGACCCAGCTGTGCAGGTTGGCACTTACTCAGAGCTGGGAAGTGAAGCTGGGGGCTGTATGCATGTGTGGTTCTAGGACTGCTGTAAAGTGCAGTTCCCAGAGCTGAATGATGTGATTGGGGGCCCGTGCGTATATATGGGCCTGGGAGTGCTGTAAACAGATGTGCAGAGCACATGGGGGATGGAGTGAGACTGTGTGACACTATGGACATGGGTGAGGGTTAACTTAGGTATGGAGGTTAGTGCCCGCAGCCTTTATGTGCTGGTAACAGCCTGTGGGGAACAGGGAAGTGGAGGTAGTGCTCGGGAGGGCTGCAGGAGAGGTAGGTCGGGCTGCACTTGGGGGTGTGGGTCAGGTATGTACAGTGGAGGTTGGTGGAGGGGCACTTGGAGTGCCGGGAATGGGAGTGGGTAATGGGGTTTGGGTGCATGGGGTGTGGGGTGAGTTTCCGGTCACAGGGCTCTGCTGGTGAGGGTAGTACGCCCAAGGAACCCGGCCTGATTTACTTCCTTGTCCTGGGCTCCCATCTGTGTACTCCTACGGGCTCCACACCTCCGTGCCAGGGTCCAGCTTTCTGCCTCTTGGTTCCTTGCCTCAGTAACCAAGGCTGCCCCATGTGGTGCAGAAGACTCTCGTAGGTCAGCCGCATTCCCAAATAGCCGCTTCAGTGGCCTTCCTGTCCCTTCTCTAACTTTTCCGTGTAGCAGGGCTAATCTCAAGCTACTCTATTCAGCCATCTTCCCGGAAGTCCTAAAATTCCATTTTATAGTGTATTGCATTCTTATGTGAAGCCATCTTAAAAATAAAGCCAGTTCGGAAAAAAGTATTCTGATTCTCATACTATTTGGAAAGTAATGGATGTGGAAGAAAGTAGGGGGGCTTTTATATAAAACTATTTTACCCCACAATAATAGATGAATATCAACAAAATAAAACTTATCTAAAATTTATTCTTTACTACAATTGAAGTTATAAGCTTATTTGCAGAAGCCTAGGTATGGATTCCACTTTATGTTTTAAGGAATTATTCAAAGTGAATTAAAATACCTTTAACATTTAATTTAGTAATACGGTTGTGCTGATAGATTTATTTATCCAGCTTTGTTCATGTTTTGGCAATTTTAGGGCTTTTTCATTTCTATATAAATTTTAGTATCAGCTTATCATTTTTTATAGTAAGCCAGCCAAGGTGTTGATTGTAAATGAATCAAATGTCTTTTTCAATTTGGGGAGAATTGACATATTGACAATATTGCATATTCCAATCATTGGTACAGTATATCTCTCTATTGGATTAGGTCTTTCACTTCTCTCAGCAGTGTTTTATAGTTTTTGGTGTAGAGGTCTTAAAGGACTTTCGTTCAATTTTTCCATAAATATCATTTTTGGATACCATTCAAAATTGGTGTCTTCATTTCATATTCTCATTGTTCTTTGCTAATGTGCAGCTGATTTTTTTTTTTTTTTTTTAACATGGACAGGCACCAGAAATCGAACCCGGGTGCATTGGCATGGCAGACAAGCATTCTTGCCTGCTGAGCCACTGTGGCCCACCCTGTGCAACTGATTTTTATATATTGATTTTATACCCTATAACATTACTGAATTTGCTCCAAATTTTTTTTGTGTGTAGGTTCCTTAGGATGTTCTCTCTCTCTCTCTCTCTCTCTCTCTCTCTATATATATATATATATATATGTATATATATATATATACAATCATGTCAACTGTGAATAAAAACAGCTTTACTTTTTGTTTTCCAATTTTTATTTTATGCATTTTATTTTTATTTATTTATTTATTTTTGCCAAATTTCTTTGGCTAGTACTCCGGTATAAAGTTGTAGTGAAGTTTTCCCTGATATTAGGGTTTGCATTTTAGGATTTCCTGGAAGCAGATACCAATATGTAATTAGAAGTGCAGTAGATTTATTAGGGGAAAGGACATTGAAGAATAAAGGGAAGAGGGAGGAGGAATAAATGGGGGAAAGCCTCAGACTGCAATATGGGTCCGACACTTGTGAAGGGAGTAAGAAAAGGAAAGAAGACTGCATAGGGTCAGTTTATGCATAGTTTGTCCACATTTTGAATTTCTTTTTAAAAATTAATTTCAGTTTTTTAATTTTGGAACATTTTGAACCAAAGTATAAAAAGTGGTGGACATCTGCATATTCACCATCAATATCATGAATTATGTTTTGCTTCAGAAAACTTTGTTTCAAGAGATGTAACAGATGTAAGAAAAACACTTGCTCCAGATAAGTTTGTTTTGTTTCCCTGAATGTTTTAGTACATTTAATACGTATGCATGTATCAACAAAATATTACTGTTATTATTTTGTTATAAAATTTTACATAAATGATGTGCTGTATTTATCTTTTTAATTTGCATTTTTATAACTCAGTTTTGTGATTTGATATTTATCCATGCCGATTTTCTTAGTTTTGCCAGGGCTTCTGTAGTACCACAGACTAGTTAGCTTACACCAGGATTTATTTTCTCGCAGTTTTGGAGGCTAGAAGTCCAAAATCAGGGTGTTGGCAGGATCATGTTTTCCTTGAAGCCTGTAGTGTTCTGTGGTAAGTTATTGGAATTCCATAACTCAGTCTCTGCCTCTGTCACAAAGTTTCTTTTTTCCCCATCTGTCTCCTACTCGACACTGACTGTGCCCAGGTTTCCTCTGCTTATAGGGACACAAGTCATAGTGGATTAAGGCCCACGCTAATTCTGTTTGACCTTGTCTTATTTCTTCAAGGATATATCTTCAAGCATCTTTTTTAAAAAACGAGTTCATATTCACAGGACCAGGGGTTAAAACCTGAAGACATCTTTTGAGGGTGCATGATTCAGTCCGTAACTCTGGTTCTTGTTCATTCTCTTTTTTTTTTTACAGAATAAACCTGTTTTCTAGTTTCCTTTTGGGAATAGAGTGTTTTCATCGTTTTTGTTATTATAAGCAGAGAACATCCTTTTACATTTCTTCTCATTCTTGACTCTTGGAATACTTAGAAGTGGAATTGCTGAATCATAAGAGATGTAATGTCTAAATTTGCTAGGTATTTGACAAATGGCTCTCCAAAGTGGTGAAGAATGGATGCTCCCTCGGTAATGTTCCCACTGGTTTTCCTCCCCTGGTTTTCTATAGTTCCGTATTTTTCTTTAGTCTGTCAAGGGACTTTGCAAAACTTGTGTGTGTGTGTGTGTGGGCAGGCACCTGCAATAATACTTTTTAATTATCTGCCCAACATCTGGAAAGTATACGGATATTATATTAAGCTATACAGAATTATAAGACCTTGTTTCCGATTCTAGACTCCATGTGTTTAGGTTGTTTAAGGCAAGTGGGCAGAGGTTAATTAGGTTGTGTGTTACAGAAAATGTAGGTTTTGGACAAAATAAACCTGTATTCCTTTGGTGTGATACAGTAGATGGAGTTCTAAAATACAGACCGTACCATCCTTGACTCTGTGTTCTGATTTACCTTAGTTCCAACCAGATCAGCTTCATTCCTACCTCTAATTGGAGCTTGATGTCTTTTTTTTTTTGGCTTCTTTAACAGTTGTAGTATGTAGCCATGTTGACTTTCAGATCTGCAGAGCTCCAACTCTGAGTCTTAGGTGTCACATAGGTACCTAACCCCAGGAAAATATCAGATTATACACATACAGCACAGCATCTCAGAATTTAGAGATAACACTTAAAGCTCAGGAAAAAATGTGACTGCCGTAAGAGGTTACAGTTTACACTCCAGTTTTCTTTTTGTTCCAATTTCCTTATAAGTATTTTCTAAAAGAAGACCATACAGTATTTTTTCCTTTTGTCTCTGGCTTATTTTGCTCAACATAATGTCCTCATGGTTCATTCACCTTGTTGCATTCCTCATGACTTTATTCCTTTCTGTAGCTGCACAGTATTCCGTCTGATTTATACATCACAATTCACACTTCTGCTTCTCAGTCACTGTGCTCTTCAGCCACCTCTATCTATTTGGTATCGTTAATAATGTTGCCATAAACATCTGTGTGCAATGTCAGTTTGAGTCCCTGCTTTCAGTTATTTTGAGTATATTCAAAATATACTCAAGTAAAGTATAGGAAAGGGATTCCTAATTATATGGTGACCCTAATCTAGCCTCTTGTGGATCCACTGCATTACCCTCCAGAGGGGCTGCCCCTTTCTACTACTCTGTCAGCATTGAATAGGTATACCTGTCTCTCCACATTTTCTCTAGCACTTGAGTCTTTCTGCTTATTTATTTATTTATTTTGATTCTGCACATTTTGTTGTGATGTATTCATAGAGCATGTGGTTTATCCAAAATAAACAATGTTTCACAGTAACCTCATTTAGTTGTACAATCATCGTCATTCAATTTTAGACAGTTTTCATTGCTCCGAAGAGAGAAATAACAGATACACACAACTATTTCAGAGAAAACCTAAAACTTCCCTTAACTCTTCCTCCCCCCAATTATTTACCCCTAGTTATCATGGTACTAGTGATGTATTCCTATTAAATATAGACCTTTACATGCAATAAGTCGTTTTTCCCATATACCCCTCAATTATTAACTCTATACAAGTGTCATACCTTTGAAAGTAATTCATGTAAGAACTTATTTATATTTGTAGTACTAATTGGCTCTAAACAAACACTTTTAATCATATTCACCTTCAATATGGCACTATTATAAATTCACTAATGAACTACCATCACCTCTGTCCATTCCCTTACATTTAAGTTCAACCTTGGTAACTACTCTGTACATATTAGGTAAACTGTTCCTCCTTCTCTATCTTCTATCTATCTCTAGGTCCCCTGTATAATAAAATTTTATGGCTCTTAGTTTACATTTTCTAGGGGGTTCATATTAGTGAAATCATACAGTATCTATCCTTTTTGTGTCTGGCTTATTTCACCTAGCATTATATCCTCAAGGTCATCTATATTGTCATAATGCTTCAGGACCTCATTTCTTCTAACTGCTGCATAATATTCCATTGTATGTATATACCACATTTTGTTTATCTACTCTTCTGTTGTTGGCACTTGGATTGTTTCCATCTGTTGGCAATTGTGAATAATGCTGCTGTGAACATCAGTGTGCAAATGTCTGTTTGTGACATTGCTCTTAGTTTTTCTGGGTGTGTATCGAGTAGTGGTATTGCCAGGTTGTGGAGCAACTCAATACTTAGTTTGAAGAACAGTCAAACTGTCTTATAGTGAAACTTTTTATTCATGGAGAATGTATTCTTGGAAATGTCCATTAAGAATTGTTTTCTAACCGCAAGTGAAAGCTTTTAAAAAGAGTGTTGAATGCCATTGTCATTTATTTATTCACAATGGGGTAAAAGTATTTTCTCTAAAGAAATGTTAGGTGTCCTGGCTGTAAGACTGTTTTCTATTGAGAATTGCCCAAAATACATTAACTCCTGTGGTGTGACATCTGTCTACATAATTTAGTAATTATTTCGCTGATAGAAACCATGGTGTTGCATCCTATGAGCTTTTTTGTTTTTAGAAATATTTAATTTTTGGTAATCATATATAGTTATGTAAAAATATAAAATACAGAATTCATATTTTTGTCAACAGCTATTTGGTGACTACTGTGATGGAAGAGAAGAAATTATTTACTCTGGGAATGCTGAATGTATCATAATACTGTAATATGTAGTCATGTTAATTTTAAATGTTAAAAATTTAAAAGTTCTTTAATTGTCAGGTATTTTTATAATACATTTTGACTACATGAGGGAAAAGACCATTTCTGCGCTTTAAGAAGTATATTCCTATGGTATCTGAGTCATAGTGTTTTTTCTTCAGTTGATTTCATAGTAGTTTCTTAATAAGTATTTGTGAAGTAATTGTAGAGTGAGCAATATTATTTCTAACATGATGTGTTAATCTTCTTAAATGAAAAGTAAGATACAGTTTTTAAAATAAAAATAATCATAGAGTTTATTCCACTTGGATCCAAGATTCTGCCCTGTAACGATATTTTTTTATTATTTATTTATTTATTTATTTTTTATTTTTATTGACCAAACAGAACAACATACAAACACTAATAATCTTAACATATGAACATTCCATACTTGGTGTATAATCAGTGGCTCACAGTATCATCATATAGTTGTATATTTATCATCTTGATCATTTCTTAGAACATTTGCATCAGTCCAGAGAAAGAAATAAAAAGAAAAATCTCGTACATACCAAACCCCACACCCCTCCCTCTCATTGACCACTGGTATTTCCATCTACCCAATATATTTTAACCTTTGTTCCCCCTATTTTTTTTTCTATACCCCTTACTACTCCCTTTCATTAATCACTAGTGTTTCAGTCTCCTCAGTTCCTAACAATATTTAAGCTTTGGTCTTTCTGATTTCCTGAGAGAGAAGCAGGCAGGTAGGGGCAATACTAAAGTAACAATTTTTATTTTACAGAAATCTGTCGGTTTGTTATTGTAGAAAATCTGTTACATCTTCTAAAATTGTCAGAGAATAGAAAAATAGTAAAAATGAAAAGAAAAACACAAAACCCAACTCTAGATCTATTTATTTTAATTGCGGTAAAGTTCATATAACTTAGAATTAATCTTTTTAAAGTGTACAATTCAGTGGCATTTTGTACATCCACAATATTATACAGCCACTGTCTCAGTCTAGTTTCAAAACATTTTCATCACCCAGAAGGAAACTGTACCCGTTAAGCAGTCAGTCCCAATGATCACCTTTTCCCGGCCCCTGGCAATCAGTAGTCTGCTTTCTGTCTCTATGGATTTAGCAATTCTGGATATTTCATATAAATAGAATCATATAATATGTCACCTTTTGTGGCTGGCTTATTTCATTTAGCATAATGTTTTTGAGGTTCATCCACGTTGTAGATCAGTTGTTCATTCATTTTTAAGCCAATACTATTCCATCATACAGATACGCCACCTTTTGTTTACCCATTTATCAGTTGATAAACATTTGGTGTTTTTCTGCTTTTTGGTTATTGTTAATAGTACAGCTGTGAAAGTTTGTGTACAAGTATTTGAAAGTTTGTGTACAAGTATTTGTTTGAGTACCTGTTTTCAGTTCTTTTGGATACATACCTAGGAGTAGAATTACTAAGTCACATGATAATTCTATGTTTAACTTTTTGATAAACATCAAACATTTTTTTCAGTGACTGTACTTTGTTTTACATTCCCACCAGCAATTTCTCTTCATCTTTGCCAGCACTTGTTACTTTCCATTTTATAATAGCTATGTTACTGTCTATGAAGTGGTATCTTATTGCAGTTTTTATTTATATTTCACCAGTGATTAAATATGTTGAGTATCTTTTCATGTGCTTGTTGACTATTGTATGCTTTTTTGGAGCAATGTCTATTCAGTCCATTCCCCATTTTTAAATTAGGTTGTTGGTCTTTTTGTTAAGTGAAAGAATTCTTTATATATTCTGGATACCAGTATTTATCAGAAACATGATTTGTGTTTCAAATTAGTTAAGTTGTATTTAAATTTGTTGGTTAAGTTGTATTTAAATTTGTATTTAAGTTTATAGAGGTCAGGTGTTTCACAATAGAAAACCAATATCATAATGCCTAAGAAAAGGTGGTTTGTAACTCACAGGTTCCAGAGACAGTGAGGTGCCATAAGGGGTGGTAGCTACACCAGTGGGTGGGGAGTACACAAGCAGAGCAAGTGGGTTTGTGCCTTTGTTGTGGTCCAGGGGTAGATGTGATAGATTTCGTTGGGAGTCAGGAATTGCTTAGTTGTAAATAAATGCATGTGAAAAGGGAGAATATGAGCACTGTGGATGATTAGCCTGTCATTTGGGGCCTGCTATGGGTTCTAGATAAGGTATGTGGGTTGTGTAGATGGTGACTGTACATGTAGGTTTGAGCTCTGAGGCCTCTAGGCCCCGGCAGTGGAAAACTTCTGAGGCAAGTGACTGAACCAAAAAGGTGGATGCTCAGGTAGCACACACACAATTTTAATAATTATGGCAGTTTGCAAATATTTTTTCCCCACTCTGTAGGTTGTGTTTTCACTTTCTTAATAGTGTCTTTATGTATATATACATGTATATACTTAATATATATATATATTTTTTGAGAAATCTTCACACACATATATTCTATACATGGTGTACAATCAGTGGCTCATAATATCATCACATAGCTGTGTTTTCATTACCATGATTGTTGCTTTAGAACATTTGCATCACTCCAGTAAAAGAAATAAAAAGAAAAATGAAAAAACTCATACATACTATGTACCTTACCCTTCCCTTTCATTGACTGCTAGTGTTTCCATCTAATCAATTTATTTTACCCTTTGTCCCCTATTATTTATTTATTTGTTGTCCATATTTTTAATTCATCTTTCCATACCCTGGATATAAGGTGCATAATACACAAGATTTTTACAATCACACAGTCACATTATGAACATTATATATTTATACAATTGTTTTCAAGAATCTAGGCTACTAGAACACAGCTCAGCAGTTTCACGTACTTCCCTCTAGCCACTCCAATACACCATAATCTAAAAAGAGATACCTGTATAGTCTATAAGAATAATCTCCAGGATAAAACCTCTCAAATCTGTTTGAAATCTCTCAGCCACTGAAACTTTTTGTCTCATTTCTCTCCTTCCCCCTTTTGGTCAATAAGACTTTCTCAATCTCTTGATGCTGGGTCCTGGCTCAGCCTATTGATTTGTTGTACCTACTTCTTGTGAGACTATTCAAAATTCTCCAAATAGGGAAATTGAATATTTCCTCCTTTTTCCCCATCCCTCCAAGAGAACTTTGCAAGTACTTCTTTATTCATTGGGGCATCACCCTAACCTGGGCAAACTAACAAAATATCATGCCCTATTCAGATAATCTATGCTTATAGCATCACTAAACTGACCATACAAGTTAAATTAGGAAATGTACTACCCAAGATATAAATTTTGCACCAAAAGAACATCTCTCCCTTTAGTCTCTTACAGTAGTTGAAGTTTTGAAATGTGGATGATATCATCCTTTACTCAGTCTTCTGATATACATTGTCCTATCTGATCAGTTTTATTCATATCTTGATACTATCATGATGGTATTTTGAAGACAAAAGTTTTTTGAGGAAGTACAATTTATTATTTTTTTCTTTTCCACTTGTGCTTTTGGTGTCATCTTTTATTATTCATTGCCAAATCCAAGGTAATGAAGATTTATCTTTGTATTTTCTTCTAAGAGTTTTATAGTTTCAGCTCTTACATTTCGGTCTTTGATTTATTTTGACTTAATTTTTACATATGGTGTCAGTTAGAGGTCCAATTACATTCTTTTGTATGTAGATAACCAGTTTCACCAGCACCATTTTCCTTTTGGACTGTTTTGTCACTTTTATGGAAACTCAGTTGACCATAAATGTGAGGGTTTCTTTCTGGACATAGTATACTGTTCCATTGATTGAGATGCTTGTCCTTGTGTTAATACCATCCTATAGCTTTTGTAGTAAAATTTGAAATCAGGAAGTATGAGTCCCCTACTTTTTTTCTTTTTTAAGACTGTTTTATTCCGGATCCCTTGCAATTTCGTATGGCTTTCAATTTCAGCTTTTCCATTTCTCCCAAAAAGATTATTGAATTTTGAGAGATTTCATTGAATCTGTAGATTACTTAGTGTATATACTCATCTTACCAATATAATAATAGTGGAATGAAGTAGAAATCGTTCTTTTTCTGCAAATAGACATCCAGTTTTCCCAACCCCACTTGCTGAAGAGACTGCTCTTTTCCAATTGAGTAGTCTCTGTCACTGTGCCAGTTTGAATCTGATGGACCCCAGAAAAGCCATGTCCTTTAATCCTCATTCAGTATTGCTGACTGGGAGCTTTTTGATTGTTCCCATGGAGATGTGACCCACCCAATTGTGGGTGGTAAGTTTTGATTAGATGGCTTCCATGAAATTGTGACTCCACCTCTTCCAAGTGGGTCTTGATTAGTTTACTGGAATCCTTTAAAAGAGGAGACAGTTTTGGAGAGAGCGAGAACCATGAGAACCCATGCAGCCAGAGACCTTTGTAGACGAAGAAGGAAAATGCCCTCAGGAGAGCTTCTTGAAACAAGAAGCTTAGAGAGAAAGCTAGCAGATGTTGCCATGCTCACCATGTGCCTTTCCAGTTGAGAGAGAAACCCTTACTTCATCGGCCTTTCTTGAGTGAAGGTAAACTCTTTTTGGTGTCTTAATTTTGACATTTCTATAGCCTTGCTTTAGTTTGGACATTTTCACAGTCTTAGAACTGTAAACCAGCAACTTAATAAATTCCCCTTTTTTAAAGTGATTCCGTTATTTGTATATTGTATTCTGGCAGCTAGCAAACTGGAACAGTCACCTTGTCAAAAATCAGTTGGCTGTAAATGTGAAAGTTGACTTCTGAGCTCAATTTATTTTTTGATATGAACAGGCTCCGGGGATTTGAACCTGAGTCTTTGGCTTGGCAGGTGAGAATTCTGCCACTGAGCCATTGTTGCACCACCCCTGAGCTCAGTGTTATTCCATTGGTCCAGATGTCTGTCCTTTTGCCAGTAGTATGCTTTTTGATTACTGTGGCTTTGTAGTAAGTTTTAAGATTGGAAAGTGTGAATTCTCTAAATTAATTCTTATTTAAGATGGCTTTGGCTATTTGGGCCCTTTACCCTTCCATATAAATCTCATGATTGGCTTTTGAGTTTCTGCAAAGAAGTCTTTTGGGCTTTTGATTGGGATTGCATTGAATCTATAAATTGCTTTGGGTAGTGTGCCAGTTTGAATCTGTGGTGTACTGCAGAAAACCCATGTCCTTTAGTCCTCATTTAATATTGCTTGGTGGGTGTTTTTTGATTATCCATGGAGATGTGACCCACCCAATTGTGGGTGGTAATTTTTGATTAGATGGTTTCTGTGGAGATGTGTCTCCACCCATTTAAGGTGGGGTTGCTTACTGGAGCCCTTTAAGAGGGAACCATTTTGGAAAAAGCTTTAGAGCCACAAGAGCCCATGGAGCAGAGATCTTTGGAGGTGAAGAAGGAAAACGCCCCTGGGGGAGCTTCATGAGATAAGTCTGGAGAGAAAGCTAGCAGAAGTCACCAGATTCGCCATGTGCCTTTCCAGTTGGAAGAGAAACCCCGAATGTCATCAGCGTTCTTGAACCAAGTTATCTCTCCCTGGATGCCTTAGATTGAACATTTCTATAGCCTTTCTTTAATTTGGACAGTTTCATGGCCTTAGAACATGTAAACTTGCAACTTAATAAACTCCTAAAAGCTGTTCTGTTTTTGGTATATCACATTCTGGCAGCTTTCAAACTAGAATAGGTAGTTTTAACATCTTAACAATATTTGGTTTTCCAATCCATAACTCAGAATGTCCTTCCATTTATTTAGGTTTTCTTTTATTTCTTTTAGCAATGTTTTTAGTTTTCTGTGTACAAGTTCTTTACATCCTTGGTTAGATTTTTTCCTAGATATTTGGTTCTTTAGTTGTTGTTGTGAATGGAATTTTTTTTCTTGATTTCTTCTTCCATTTGTTCATTCTTGCAATGAACAAAATCAGAAACAACTGCTGATTTTGGGGTGTGGATCTTATATCTTACCACTGTGTTAAAGTTGTGAATTTTTCAGGGTTTTCTGCATATGTGGTCATATCATCTGCAAATAGGAAAAGTTTCACTTCTTCCTTTCCAACTCAGATGCCTTTTATTTCTTTTTCTTGTTTAATTACTCTGACAGGAACTTCTACTACAATGTTGAATAACAATGGTGACAGTGGTCATTCTTGTCTTGTTCCTTATCTCAGGGGAAAGGTTTCAGTCTTTTACCATTAAGTAGGATGTTGGCTGTGGGCTTTCATATATGCCCTTTATGATATTGACGAAGTTTCCCTCTCTTAGTTCCTAAGTGTTTTTATCATGAAGGGTGCTAGATTTTGTTGAATTGTTTTTCTGCATTATTTGAGATGATCATGTGATTTTTTTCCCCCCTTCATTCTGTTTATGGTGATGTATTACATCAATTGATTTTCTTATGTTGAACCAAGTTTGTATACCAGAGGAAAATCCCATTAATATGCTGCTGGATTTAGTTTGCTAGAATTTTGTTGAGGACTTTTCATCTGTATTCATAAAAGATAATAGTCTTCTTTTACTGTCTCCATCTGGCTTTATTACAAGGGTTATTGTTGGCATTATAGAATGAATTAGGGAATGTTCCCTCCATTTCATTATTTTTGGAAGAGTACACAGAATTGAAGTTTTCTTTGAATGTTTTGTAGAATTCCTCTGTGAAGCCATCTAGTCCTGGGATTATCCTTGTTTGGAAGGTTTTGGATAATTGGTTTGATCTCTTTAGTAGTGTTAGGTTTGTTGAGAGCTTCTATTTCTTCTTTTTTTTTCTAATCTCTAATTGAGTTATCTTCACATACAGTCCATCAAAAGTATACAAGCAGTGGCTCACAATATCATCACATAGTTGTGTATTCATCACCACGATCATTTTTGGAACATTTGCATCATTCCAAAAAAAGAAAAAAAAAGAGAAAAGAAAAATTTACCATTTTTCTTTTACCATTCTCTTTACCATTCCCTCTCATTGACCACTAATATTTCAGTCTACCCAATATTTTTTAACCGAGTCATTAACGCAGTTTGTGAAGCATATAGTCTTATAGAAATATTATATTTTTGCTGAAGCTAATGTGCATTGCAAAACTTTCTGATTTTTCTATTACTCCTTTATTGATAGTGAAATTATTTTTAAACATATTGGTTTCTTTAAATAAATTAGCATTTATTGAGAACCAGATAAATTGTTCATTTTTTTTTTAAGGGATACATCTTTATTTTGATAGTCTTTAGCTCTGAGTCATCTTAAATTGAAAATATTAGGCAGAAAAAAGTTGAATTTCAGATCAAGAAAGAATGTAATTCTGTGTGTGTTGCTCTGAGGTAAAAAATGAGAACCATATGGTATCTCCAGAAACTTGCATCTTAGTTGGGGATGGAGGATGATAAGGCACATGTTCAAATAACCACCACATAACACAAAGCTGATCAGTTATAATGCCATAGAGAGGTACAGAGTTCACTGGCCTCTCAGAGGAAGTGATAACTAAATCTTATCTTGTTTAGCGAGTATGGTCCTTAAACTTTTTTTCTTTTTTTTAGGTGTTTTTTTTTAATTGAGATATAATTCACACACATAATATTTGCCCTTTTAAAGTGTGCAGTTCAGTGGCTATTAGTATAACCACAACATCGTACAACCATCACTACCATCTCATTCCAGGATAAACTTTTTTTTTTAATTTGAATGTTTTTTAACTGAGTTATGCCCTCCAATTCTCCAGCCCCACCATTCCCTATTGAATTACATCTGGCTACCCTTGGTATTTATATTGGTCTCCTGACCCCTGCAGACATTTAAGTTTGCAATCCAAACTTGAGAAAGTTGTTTTTTCTAACTGCAGGAGCTTTCCCTAGCTCCCGCCTGGGGTCTTCCTCACAGCGAGACGGGGAACTCGGTGACTGGTCCCGGGGGCTCGAAGGTCTGGAGGGCGTGGGAGACGAAGAACGACTCGCGGGAACTCGAGGCGCTGGCAAGGCATGCGCACCAGAACATTTATGAGTGGAAGTACAGAGCTTTATATAGTGGCGAGGCGGCAATAGGGAGGGGCCAGGGGAGGAGCGCTGCGTGATTGGTGAGGAGGCTAAGGGGTGGCAGAGAGGGATTGGGTGAGCTGAGAGCAGAAAGGTCCAATGGAATAGCTAGAATGTGTTGCTAGGCAGAGAGCTAGAGGAATGGGGCCGAAATTACATCCGGCACTAACTTCACCCCTCAGGGTGTCTGTGTGTGGGAAGGGGGTTTGTGGTTCTGCAGAGCATCATTTTCTTCATCTGTCTTTTTTCCCTCTCTACCCTCTGGCTCCTTTAAGAATGGTCCCTACCTTTTGTGAAGGATCACTTCATTTGCCCTTCAGTTGGCTTTCTTAGAAATCTAAACACCTTTACTTGTCCTTCAAATCCTCACATACTGTGGCCACTGCCTATCTGTTATCATCACTTTTCTCACACCCTCTTTTCCCATCAGATTGATCTGTTTCATGACACCAAACCTGTTGGGACTACCTGGAATGTTATTCTCTTTGATCTCTGCATGTCTGATTCCTTTTTGTTATTCATATGTCAGTTAGAATACCTCTCAAGAGGTCTTATCTCTTCACCAAATCTAAAGGAGCTACCAGATCACTCTCAATACAACCCTATTATCTGAAACATACTCCACTATCTGTTTTTTGGTTATTTAATCTCTCTCTCCGACTAGAATTTAAGTTCAGTTAGAGCAGGTCTCTCGCTTGTCTTATTTATAGCTGTATCCTGAGCTTCTACAACTGTATTTGGCATATAGTATATACTTAATAAATGTTGAATGACTGCTAAGTAAAAATGCATGCTCTCATCTTTGACTCCTGCTCCTCTGGTTCATCTGCTGTGTGATTCTCTGTTTTCTGCCTTCTGGAAATTTGCCAAAATCTAGTCTCTTGATGCCTTTGCTATCACCTATTCTCAGTGCCTTTATAAGTTTATTCCCCCCTTTTAATTGTTTACTGTCATTTCATTGGGATTTTGGACAGAGGGAGAAGTATTCTCTCACTCTTTTGACAAGTTGAGCTGTTGTAATCAGATTGATAAACATGAACAAAGTTGGGAAAGCATGACTTGCTTCTGTAGAATAGTAAGTAGTTTGAAGAGTAGGAAATAAGGTTGAAAACTTAGGTTGAGGCCATGTCATAGAGGATCTGAAATCATTTGATGAAGAGATTGTACTTAATTCAGAATGTCATGAGTAACTATTGTGGATTTTTTAACAGATGCGTGACATGAAAAAGTCTTAAAATTAATCTGGAGAGGGTTGCTGGATTAATCAGAAGAAGATATGGTGTGGATTTGAACCAAAATAGTGGTCAAAGACATGGAAAGAATGGTATGGAGTCAAATAGTTGATCTTGCTGGCAGTGACATTGGTGAATTGCTATGTGAAAATTATAGTTTAGCAGTATGAATTTTATCTTGATAGAATAGATTGATTGTATAGGGACAATAATAAATATATTTTCTAATGAGTTTTAAAATGTTTTTCCTAGGAATTTATATTCATGAGATGGATGTAACAGAAAGGAGGCATCTTGAAGCTTCTTGGGTGGAGGATATTTGATCAACTCTTATAATTATCACTGAATGTTGGCAAGAGGTCAGGAAATATGTTAATGAATAATGCAACATAGATATGTTTTACTGCCTTTTCACATTTAATAATAAAATTAAAAAAATTAAAACATCTTAAAAAATCCTCAGTCTAGTGTATTTACCTTATATTTTTATTTGATTAAATACTATCTTTCGATTTGGAACTAAATTCTGATTTCTTCCTGACCTGCTCATGACATTAGCCAACTTTAAAGAAATCAGTTACTAGGTTTCTACATCTGAAGTTTAGGAATTATTATGTCTCTCACCTCTGCAAAGTAATCTGATAGATAATTGTTCTAGTTTGCTAGCTGCCGGCATGCAATATACCAGAAACGGAACAGCTTTTAACAAGGGGAATTTAATGTGTTGCTAGTTTACAGTTCTAAGGCCGAGAAAATGCCCCAATTAAAACAAGTCTATAGATATGTCCAATCAAAGGCATCCATGGAAAGATACCTTGGTTCAAGAAGGCCGATGAAGTTCAGTGTTTCTCTCTCAAATGAGAAGGCACATGGCGAACACAGTCAGGGTTCCTCTCCCATCTGGAAGGGCACATGGCATACATAGCATCATCTGCTAGCTTCATCTCCTGGCTTCCTGTTTCATGAAGCTCCCCGGGAGGTGTTTTCCTTTTTCATCTCCAAAGGCTGCTGGCTCGTGGACTCTCTGCATCTCATGGCTACATTGTTCTGCTCTCTCTGAATCTCTCATTCTCCAAAATGTTTCCTCTTTTATAGGACTTCAGAAACTAATCAAGACCCACTCAAATGGGTGGAGACATGTCATCCCCTAATCCAGTTTAACAACCATTCTTAACTAAATCACATCAACCAGGGAGATGATCTCATTACAGTTTCAAACATACAGTATTGAATAGAGATTATTCTGCCTTTGCGAAATGGGATTTATATTAAAATATGGCTTTCTTAGGGGGCATATATCCTTTCAAACCAGCACAATAATTATTTTTCTAACTTCTATTTGCATTAAAAAAACTAATTTTATGATTACCAAAATAAACTAAAAATGTCAACTAAGTCTGTTAAAATACAATTTAGGAAAAGTAGCACACATGCGAAAATAATAAAAACTATGTCTTAAAGAAATGTGATTATTTTTCAGTGTCCTTAGATTAAATATTTTATTTGGTAAAAATGTTTTGCAGCCTGCATGTTGTTTTCTTTAATTTTTATTTCTTAATTTTAAATGATCTATTTGTTGATATACTCTGTTTTCCTAACTATAAGTTCCGTGAGGGCAGAGACTTCTTTCCTTCCTTTTCTTTCCTTCCTCTCCTTCCCTTTCTCACTTCCTTAACTTATTTTGATATAATTTTAAACTTAGAGAAAAGAAGAATACAGCAAACTCCAATAGATTCGCTCCCCAGATTCACTTCTTGTTTACATTTTGCCCAGTTACCTTTCCTCTCTCCCTATACATATACTTTTTTCTCTTCTGAGTCATTTGAGGATAAATTGCAGCCATCGTTCCCCTTTATGCCTAAATTCTCTGTGTATTTCCTAAAACCAAACACATTCTCTTATATAACCACAGTTCTGTTAGCAAAATCAGGTAATGCAACATTGATGTGATACTATCATCTAATCAATCCATAGTAAAATTTGTGAATTGCCCCAACATTAGCTTTTATAGCTATATTTATAGACATACATATTTCCCTGGCATGCAAAATTCAGTCCAGGGTTAAGAATTGCTTTTATTTTTCATGTCTCTTTAAGTTTACTTTATCCAGAACATTTCTTCAGCTTTTCTTTGTGTTTCTGGACCTTCACAGTCTTTAACAGTATAGGCCAGTGAGTTTTGCAAAATGTCTCTTATGATTCGGTTCATGTAATCCATCTTTGGCAGGATAACACAGAATGATGTATCCTTCTGTGTACTTCACAACAGGAAGCATGTGATGTTGGTGTGCTTCAATATTGGAGATATTAAGTTTGATTACGTGGTTAAGTAGTGTCTCCTCTACTGGGAAGATCTTGGGGAATATGTAAATAGTCTCATCAAATTTAGCATTTGTTGATAATTTTTGCCTGAATCAGTTATTACTATGGTAGTTGCAAAAATGGTGATTTTCTAATTATCCTTTCTGCTACAATACTTGGCATTCTGTGAGAAAGAGCTTTATTTTCTCATTTTCTCCCCTATATACAAATCGAACCTGGGTCTTCAGTGTGGTAGGTGAGAACTCTGCCTGCTGAGCCACCGTGGCCTGCCCTCTCCCCTATATTTTTATTATATCTGTACAATATTAATGAATTCTTATTTTATTCAGTGGGTTATATAGTCTGTTTCTATTATACTTTATTTTGATGCCCAGGTTAGGCCCCAGGGACTTTATAGGCTAACTCTTGTGTCTTTTTGACATGTCTCCATCATTAATTGAGCACTTTCTTAATTTCTGACTCAATGTTCTAGAAGCTTATCTTCTCTTTCCCTGCCCTAGCCCTGAAATCATTACCCGAAGAATCTCCGGTTACTTTTTGTGTAGAAATTATATTTAAAACTAAGAACTGCTTATCAGGTATGCTCATAGCTACCAAGGTGACATTGCCACTAGGCCTTTTCAGTGGACATAACTAGGAAGTATATGTCCACACACATTTCTGTATTTCTACTCCTATTGCCATCTATTTGAAGCGTTATGTTCATACTGGTAACTCAGATCCAATTCACATATTTCTAAGCCATAGGTTGCAACTGTCTTGTACTCTCCTTTTCCCTCAAAAACATGGGCTGCCCTGAAGGGACAGGTTTCCTACCATGCATTTTTGGTTATCTGAGGAAGGAAAAAGGGCAGATGCAGAGAAAAGCAGCAGTCTACCTGCATCCCTAGTGAGGCATTCATGAATCTCAAGGCAGGGTAGTGGTGCTGAGAGTCTCATAGGTGTGACTACTTGCAGTCAGGCAGTGGCACAGATGGCAGGACAGGGGGCAGAATTCACACCGTGCTTTAGCAGCAGCAGCTGCAGAAGCACTCAGGCAGTTACAGCCCCTGTACTGGTTCGGCCACCCTCCCTCCTTTTGCACTTCCTCCATTCACTCACACCATGGCTTACTAGCTGACCGAAGAACAGATTTCTGAATTTAAGGAAGCTTTTTCCCTGTTTGATAAAGATGGCTATGGCACCATCACAACAAAGGAACTTGAAACTGTCATGCGGTCACTGGGTCAGAACCCAACAGAAGGTGAATTACAGGACACGATCAACGAAGTGGATGCTGATGATAGTGGCACCATTGACTTTCCATAATTTTTGGCCATGATGGCTAGAAAAATGACAGACACAGTGAAGAGGAAATCCACGAGGCATTTGGAGTCTTTGACAAGGATGGCAGTGGTTACATCTGCATGGCAGTTACATCATGTCATGACAAACTTAGGAGAAAAACTAAGAGAGAACATGTAGATGAAATAAATGGTCAGAGAGGCAGATATTAATGGGGACGGACAAGTCAGTTACGAAGGATATGTACATATGGTGGCTGCAAAATGAAGACCTACTTTCAACTACTTTTTCCCTCGTAGAAGAATCAAATTGAATCTTTTATTTACCTCTTGCAAAAAAAAAAAATTCGTTTGTTCATACTGTTTTTGTATAGCAAAAGTGAATGTTAAAAAGTACCTTCTGACTTCCGGAGAAGATGGCGGCTTAGTAAGACGCGCGGGTCTTAGTTCCTCCTCCAGAAAAGCAACTAAAGAAACAGAAACAATATGAAACAGCTCCTGGAGCCACGACAGAGACCAAAAAGACAGCGTACCCCATTCTGGAACGGCTGAACGGGCAGGGAGAATCCGCTGCGGTGAGATACCCGAGGGGCGCGTGTTTTCCCGGCCGGGGTGGCTGGCGACTGGGGTCCCCTCCACGCACGTGGCTCCCCGGTCTGACTGGGAACGTTGGATAGCAGGGCCCTCCCGCCACGCTTGGCATCTCGGGCCAGCTGGGCAATTTGGACCGGCACTCCCCCAAGCCACGGTGGCCGGCGACCCCCCCCCTCCACGCGCAGTTTCCCGGGCTGACTGCGAGATTCTGATTGGCAAGTTAAAGGAGCCACAGCATCTTTTACTGGTGGGACCCGCAGACAGACGAGCGCCACGAGCGCCACCTACTGGGCAGGAAAAGAAAAACACAGCCCAGAGATTTCACAGAAAAACCTTTCAACCAACCAGGTCCCACACCCAGGGAAATCTGATCAAATGCCCAGACACCAGCAGAAAATAATGGATGACGCTCGGAAAATTGAAGATATGGCCCAGTCAAAGGAACAAACCAATAGTTCAAATGAGATACAGGAGCTGAGACAACTAATGCTGAATATACAAACAGAAATGGAAAAACACTTCAAAAACCAAATCAATAAATTGAGGGAGGACATGAAGAAGACATGGGCTGAACAAAAAGAAGAAATAGAAAATCTGAAAAAACAAATCACAGAACTTATGGGAGTGAAGGACAAAGAAGAAAAAATGGAAAAAACAATGGATACCTACAATGGTAGATCTAAAGAGACAGAAGCTACAATTAGTGAACTGGAGGATGGAACATCTGAATCCCAAAAAGAAACAGAAACTATAGGGAAAAGAATGGAAAAACTTGAGCAGGGGATCAGGGAACTGAATGACAATATGAAGCGCACAAATATACGTGTTGTGGGTGTCCCAGAAGGAGAAGAGAAGGGAAAAGGAGGAGAAAAACTAATGGAAGAAATTATCACTGAAAATTTCCCAACTCTTATGAAAGACCTAAATTTACAGATCCAAGAAGTGCAGCGCACCCCAAAGAGAATAGACCCAAATAGGCGTTCTCCAAGACACTTACTAGTTAGAATGTCAGAGGTCAAAGAGAAAGAGAGGGTCTTGAAAGCAGCAAGAGAAAAACAATCTGTCACATACAAGGGAAACCCAATAAGACTATGTGTAGATTTCTCAGCAGAAACCATGGAAGCTAGAAGACAGTGGGATGATATATTTAAATTACTAAAAGAGAAAAACTGCCAACCAAGACTTCTATATCCAGCAAAATTGTCCTTCAAAAATGAAGGAGAAATTAAAACATTTATAGACAAAAAGTCACTGAGAGAATTTGTGACCAAGAGACCAGCTCTGCAAGAAATATTAAAGGGAGCACGAGAGTCAGATACGAAAAGACAGAAGAGAGAGGTATGGAGTAAAGTGTAGAAAGATGGAAAATCAGATACGATATATATAATACAAAAGCCAAAATGGTAGAGGAAAATATTATCCAAACAGTAATAACACTAAAAGTTAATGGACTGAATTTCCCAATCAAAAGACATAGACTGGCAGAATGGATTACGACCCAGCAATACCACTGCTAGGTATCTACTCAAAGGACTTAAGGGCAAAGACACAGACGGACATTTGCACACCAGTGTTTATAGCAGCATTATCTACAATTGCAAAGAGATGGAAACAGCCAAAATGTCCATCAACAGACGAGTGGCTAAACAAACTGTGGCGTATACCTACGATGGAATATTATGCAGCTTTAAGACAGACTAAACTTATGAAGCATGTAATAACATGGATGGACCTAGAGAACATTATGCTGAGTGAGTCTAGCCAAAAACTAAAGGACAAATACTGTATGGTCCCACTGATGTGAACCGACATTCGAGAATCAGCTTGGAATATATCATTGGTAACAGAGACCAGCAGGAGTTAGAAACAGGGTAAGATAATGGGTAATTGGAGCTGAAGGGATACAGACTGTGCAACAGGACTAGATACAAAAACTCAAAAATGGACAGCACAATAATACCTAAGTGTAATGTAACTACGTTGGAACACTGAATGAAGCTGCACCTGAAATATAGTTTTTTGTTTGTTTGTTTGTTTGTATCTTTTGTTTTTGTTTTTTTCTTTTTCCTTTTTATATATATATATTTTTTATTAGTATTATTATTTTAATTCTCTTCTCTGTATTAACATTCTATATCTTTTTCTGCTGTTTTGCTAGTTCTTTTCCTAAATCGATGCAAATGTACTAGAAATGATGATCATACATCTATGTGATGATACTAAGAATTACTGAGTGCATGTGTAGAATGGAATGATTTCTAAATGTTGTGTTAATTTCTTTTCTTTTTTTTGATTAATAAAAAAATTAAAAATAAATAAGTAAATAAAAATAAAAAGTACCTTCTGACCACACAAAAAACATATCTGCACATATTGTTGGTGTCCTTGTACTCTAAAGATCAAGCTACACCTCAGTTTTACAATATCAATACTTATATTACCTTTAAAAGAAAGAAAAAAGGAATCTCAAGGCAATTTCCCCTACTTGAGAGAGCAAAGTAGTGGTACTCTCTACTTTTAGTTGAGGCTGAAGAGTGATTGCATGATATCAGTGCTGTCTTAAGAGAACTGCCCCCCTGTATAGTATCATAAAAATGATCTGAAAATATTCGATCACTCTTCAGCCTCAAATGAAAGTAGAACTGTGGAGCAGAATAAGCAAGATGAACATTTCTGGAAGCAGGTAAGCCCTGTTTTTACAGTTATGTATAGTGATTTTAAAGATTTTAGACAAAACTAATGTAACAATATGATAAAGAATCAAGTAAAGATACAAGTGAAAGTAAGTACCATCACTGAAAGAATTCAGAATTTTACCGTGTCTCATCAGTGTAGTAAAATGGCCGTTCCAGTCAGCACGTACAAACCCATCATCTGCAAAGGGAACATCCATTTGTTATGTCCCCTTTCCATTAGATGTACAAAGATGAAATCATTTTTATGAAAAAAATCAGCAGGTGAGAGAGCAATTGAAAGTCTTTCATAGTGTCATTAGCATTTAAGAAGACTGGTTAAGAACTGGGTTATGTGATCACATATGCTGCAGAAATAGTAGAAAAGAATCTTAAAATATCTATTGGCAGAATCTTAAATTTATCACAGTTTATCAGTGGACAGAATACTTTATAACTGTGAGGAAGTCAAATAGAAAGCATTGATAGAACTATATTTTAAATCAAGACTAATTTTTCTTATTGAAGTGGTTCATAAGAAAGAAAATGGCTTGGAGATACACATAATAAATGTGATTTGAGATTGAGTATTGTACAGATATTCCAGGAGCAGAAGAGAAAATTAGCTTCCTGTTCAAGACACTGATTCTGCTGAATTCTACCCAATACTCTAGAGAATTTCTGGGAAGTTGGTTTTTTTTTCACCCAGATAAGTGTGAAGGGAGGTACATTAAGGCAGATCTTGATTTTTGTATTCATTCAAAAAGTGTAAAATCTCAGACCCTTCACTTTCTTGATATGAGACTTCCTGGAAATCAGTTCACAGAGATATTACACAAACCATTACCCTGTGTATGGGCATTTAGGCCTTTTCCGATATTGTAGTTATGAATGGTGGTTACATGCTTTTGTTTTGTTGGAAATGTAAAAATCAGGGTAAATTCCTGGAAGTAGGGTGGCTTTGGTTCAAATGTATATGTAGTTTTGTTAGGTATTGTCAAATTTGTTTCCTATGTGAGGGTTATACCAATTTGTGTTTCTACCAGCAGTTTATGAGAATAGCCAGTTTCCTCATAGCCTTGTTAACAGAATGCTAAACTTTTAAATTTTGCCAGTCTGATAAGTAAGAAATAGTTTCTCGTAGTCTTTGTTTGTTTTTGCTTTTTTAATTATGAAATTTCAAAAACATACAAAATAAACAATAATAGAATAATTAATTCTGATGTAACCATTATCCAACTTCAACTCTTTTTTAACATTCTGACATTAATGTATTGCCTATAATTCCACCCACTATTCACCTCTGACTCAATTATATTTTTTGGTGTTCTTTTTCTTTGTAGTAAAGTGTAAATACACTGAATTGCAAAATCTAAAATATGTAATTTTGACAAATAGAATCTGTGAGTGACCCATATTTAATCACATTCCTGTGATGATATATAGCATTTCCCTGATCTTAGAAAGTTCCTTCGACTCCTTTCCTAACAGTATCCCCCTCTTCTCCCTTCCCATCATAACCACTGTTCTCATTTGTTTTCATCTTGGTTACTTTTGTCAGTTCAAATAATTGGAGCCACACCCTAGGATATATTATTTGTGTCCAAAAGAGATTCATCCGTGTTTTTGTGTTGTTGCTGTATATCAATATTTTGATCCTTTTGATTTGTTTATTCATTCTTCTGTTGACAACCATTTTGGGTGTTCCCAGTTTAGGGCTGTTGTAAATAGAACCTCTGAACATTCTTGTACAAGTCTTTTGTAAATATATGATTTCATTTTTTTTGGGAAAATACCTAGGATGTAATTGCTCAAAGTTAGGTAGATGTATGCTTAACATTGCGAGAAATCATTCAGTTTTTCTCCAAATAGTTTTAACATTGTATGACTGTACTAGCAATGAAGGAGAGTTCTGACTGTTCCATATCCTTGCTAGTGTTTTTCATTCTAGGTGTTTAGTGGATGTTACAGCGCTATCTCATCATGGTTTTGTTTTTGCTTGGTTATGAATTATATTTAACACTTTTTCATGTGATTATTGGTCATCTTATATTTTTCTTTGTGAAGTGTCTAAGTTGTGTTTTTTTAAAAATTGAGATGTTTTTGTTATGGAATTGTAGGAGTTCTTTATATACTCCAGATAAAATTCCTTTGTGTTGCAAATATTTTTTACCACTTTGTGACTGGTCTATTTTTTTTTAAACATTGTCTTCGATGAGAGGTTTTAAATTTTAATGTTGTCTAATTTATCTTTATTGAATTATTTATATAAACCATGCCATCTGTGAATGAGGATGGTTTTACTTCTTCCTTTCCAACCTTACATTTTTTTTTTTTGTATGCTGTATGACGGGGTCACGGTTCATTATTTTTCCACATGAGTATCCCGTTTTGCACACCATTTGTTGAATTCTTGTTTGTTTATTATGTTTTGTTTGTTTGTTTGTTTGGGGGGAAGTGCATGGACCAAGAATCAAACCCAGGTCTCCCATATGGCGGGCGAAAATTCTACCACAGAACTACCCTTGTATCACCCATCTTTATGCACACATTAAGCATCTGCTATCCATTCTCTACCCTCATTATATCTCTTGGTAACTTGTATTCTAGATTTAACTCTAGTAGTTTACTTATTATAATTAGTTCATATTAGTCAGATCATGCACTATTTGTCCTTTTGTGTCTGACATTTCACTCAACATAATGTCCCCATGTTCATCTGTGTTTTCATATGCTTCAAGACTTCATTCCTTCTTACTGCTAAGTAATATTCCATTGTGTGTGTATACCACACTTTGTTTATCCATTCATCAGTTAATGGACACTTAGGTATTTCTATCTTGAGGCAATTGTGAGTGATACTACTGTGAACACTGGTGTGCAAATGTCTGTTCGTGTCCCTGCTTTCAGTTTTTCTAGATTTATATACCAAATAGTGGGATTGCCAGATCAAATGGCAGTTCTGAGTTTCCTGAGGAACTGCCAAACTGTCTTCCACAGCCCCTGTACCGTTTAGCATTCTCACTAACAGTGAATAAGTGTTCTTATTACTCCACAACCTTTCCAACACTTAAATTTTCTGTTTAATAGCTGCCATTCTTACAGGTGTGAAATAGTATCTCATTGTGGTTTTGATTTGCATTTCCCTAATCACTTGTGAAGTTGATTATGTTTTCATGTGCTTTTTAACCATTTGTATTTCCTCTTTGGGAAAAGTCCGTTAATTTCTTTTGCCCATTTTTAAATTGGGTTGCTATTTTATTGTTGAGTTGTCGGATTTCTTTATATATTCTGGGTAGCAAACCCTTATCATATATGTGGTTTCCAAATATTTTCTCCCATTGAGTAGGCTGCCTTTTCATTTTTGACAGACTCCTTTGAAATGCAAAGGAGATCCCAAAACTGCTTTTTTATTTCATTGCTTGTGCTTCGGTGAAGGTCTAAGAAAAAATCACTGCCTATCACTAAATCTTGAAGATGCATGTGTACTTTTTCTGCTAGGAGTTTTATGGTACTGGCTCTTAAATGTAAGTTTTAGTATCCATTTTGATTTAATTTTTGTTTGGGGCTTGAGAGTGGGGTACTCTTTCATTCTTTTGAATATTGATATCAAGTTCTCCCTGCACAATTTATTAAAAAGACTATTCTGTCCCAGTTGAGTGGACTTGGGAGCCATGTCAACAATCAAATGATCCTGGATCTGAGGGCCTATTTCTGAACTCTCAGTTCG
Organism: Tamandua tetradactyla; assembly: GCF_023851605.1. Lineage (NCBI taxonomy): Eukaryota > Metazoa > Chordata > Mammalia > Pilosa > Myrmecophagidae > Tamandua > Tamandua tetradactyla. Next base: position 178,644,786 of record NC_135329.1, on the reverse strand, counting down.
ATTCCATTGATCAATATGTCTGTCTTTATGGCAGTACCATGTTGTTTTGGACATTGTAGCCTTGTAGGAAGGAAGCCTTATAAGTCAGGAAATATGAGTCTTCCAACTTCATGCTTCTTTCTTCAAGATGTTTTTGGCTATTCCAAACTGCTTAACCTTTTGAAATAAATTTGATAATTGGCTTTTCCATTACTGCAAAGTAGGCTGTTGGATTTTATTGGTATTGCATGAATCCATAGATCAATTTGGGTAGAATTGACATCTTAACAACATTTAGCTTTCCAATCCATGAACACAAAATATTCTTTATTTAAATCTTCTTTGATGTCTTCTAACAGTTCTTTGTAGTTCTCTGAATATAGGTCCTTTGCATCCTTGGTTAAGTTTATTTCTAGATATTTGATTCTTTTAGTTGCTTTGTAAATGGAATTAAAAAAAAATTCTTCCTCATATAGCTCATTCCTAGTGTGTAGAAATGCTACTGATTTTTACATGTCAATCTTGTATCCTGCCACTTTGCTGAATTCGTTAGCCCTAAAAGCTTTGTCATAGATTTTTCAGGAATTTCTAAATATAAGATCATCATGTCTTCTGTAAATAGTGAAAGTTTTATTTTTTTCTTTCTGATTTGGATGCCTTTTATGCTCCCTGTCTTTTGGGGAAAGCTTTCAGTCTTTCACTGTTTAATACAATGTTAGCTGTGGATTTTTTGTATATGCCCTTTATCATGTTGAGGAACTTTGCTTCAATTCTTATCTTTCAAAGCTATTTTAATCAGTACTCTTAATGAACTTGCTCAGCTGCTGTTTTTTCTGTGAATATTGTAAACTCTCTCTTTTTGAGGGACTGCTTTGCTGGGTAAAAATTCTTGGCTGGCAGTTTATCTCTTTCAGGTTCTTAAATATATATTGTGTAGCACTGCCATCTCGCCTCCATAGTTTCTGAGAAAAATTGGAGCTTAGTCTTATTTGACTGCCCTTGTATGTGGTGAACCACATTTCTCTTGCTGCTTTCATAATTCTGTTTTATCTTTGGCATTTAACAGTCTGATGATATATGTCTTGAAGTGGGTCTGTTTGGATTTATTCTGTTTGGATTATATCACACTTCTTAGATATGCATATTTATATGTTTTATGAATATTGGGAGATTTTTGGCCATTATTTCCTCAGATATTCTTTCTGACCCTTTTCCCTTCTGTTCCTTTAGGGACACCCTTGGCATGTATATTTGTCTTCTTCATGTTGTCAGTCATTTTCCAGAGACCCTGCTCAAATTTTTCTGTTTTTCTCTCTGTTCTTTTGTCTGTTGCAGCAGATTTGGAAGCACTGTCTTCTAGCTTGCTGAGCCTTTCTTCTGCTTCTTCAAATCTGCTGTTGCGTGTCTCTAGTGTATTTTTAATTTCATGTGTTTGTCTTTCATTCCCATAAGATCTGTCATTTTTCTGTGCATGCTTTCAAATTATTCTTTATGTTCACCCAGTGTCTTCTTAATAGCCTTTGCCTTTTTAACCATCTTGTTGAATTTAGTTAGAGGATTCATTTGAACATCTTTGATTAATTCTTCCAAATCTTTATATCCTCTGACTTTTAAATTTGTTGCTTTGACTGGAACATATCTTCCTGAGTCTTAGTATGGCTTAAGATTTTTTTGCTGATATCTGGACATTTGATTATCTTGATGAGTTTATTCTGAAGATCAGTTTCTCTCTCTCTTGTCTAGGATTTTGTTGGTTTTTTGATAGATGGTTTGTCAGTATTTTCCAGCCCACACAGGGCAAGATGCCTGTGTAGGGGGCAAAGAACAGAGCAAAGAGCCCTGGGAGAGGGTCAGGAAAGTCTCCAAAAAGACTTTTTTGCCCCTTCCATGTCACTGGTCTGCACTTTGTGACCTGCCCAGCAAATGGCGGTCTTCAGCAACTGATTCCCCCTCAGCCCTATGAAGATAGGCTGTTATGGCCCTTTGTTAGGCCCACCCCTGACGCAATCAAAACAGTGGTGTGCAAATATCTCTGACCAGGATCTGTGTTCTAAATTTGCTTGCCAATATCTGGCTTAGTACTGGCTTGTGTTTCCCTCTCAATTTTGGAGCACAGGACTCCTGTGGTTGTCCCAGCAGTCCACAGTAGCCCTCAGGCAAGGATCTGATGCCTGTTGCTTCTTCCCTTGAGGGTGAAGGATGAGTACCTGGAATTGCAGACAAAATTACAATCTCTGACCACAGTTTCTCAGTCTCTGGATCCCATACTCCCTGGATGTTGTACAAAACTCCGTTGGCCTCTAGAGCCCTAAACCAGTTAATTCAGACAGTTTCTGCCTATCTACTCACTGCTTTTGGCAGAGGCATAGGTTCTGCAGCTCCCTCCCTACTCCACCATTATCCTAGATGTCTGTTTGTCTTTTTATCTTGAGTTTTAATAGCACTTATGTATTCTGGGTACTATACTCTTATCAAATATATTATTTGCGCATATTTTCTCCCATTCTGTAGATTGCCTGATGTGTGATGATAATGTCATCATTCTGATGGCAAATAGGGTGAGTAATTGTGTATTCTTATGCTTTACTAATTCTTTTTTTGCTTTACTAATTTTTGTTTTAAAATTTTTTATTGATATGAAATTCATATAATAGAAAAATAATCATTTTAAATGAACAATCCATTTGCATTACTATATTCACAATGTTGTGCAACCACCATCTCAGTCTAGTTTCAAATCATTTTCATCACCCAAAAGGAAACTGCATCCCCATTAAGCAGTAAGTTCTCATGAGGAAAATGTTGCTACAGACATAACATATTGTTCTAGTTCGCTAGCTGCCAGAATGCAACACACCAGAGATGGATTGGCTTTCAATAAAAGAGGATTTATTTCGTTAGTTTTTCAGAGGAAAGGCAGCTAAGTTTCATCTGAGGTTCTTTCTTACGTGAAGACACAGGGTGATCTCTGCTGGCCTTCTCTCCAGGCTTCTGGGTTCCAACAACTTTCCCTGGGGTGATTTTTTTCTGCATCTCCAGAGGCCTGTACTGAGCTGCGAGTGCTGAGATGAGGTATGCTGAGCTGCTTGGGCTATGCGATGTTGAGCTCTCTCGTTTAAGCACCAGCCAGTTAAATCAAACATCATTCATTGTAGCAGGCACACCTCCTAGCTGACTGTAGGTGTAATCAGCAACAGATGAACTTTATGTACCATTGGCTCATGGCCACAGCAACAGAACTAGGCACCTTCACCTGACCAAATTGACACCTGAACCTGACTACCACACATATGTTGAATATCTTGATTTTGTAAAGAGCTTGTACAAATTCATTTTTAAAAAATTCAAGATTATTGACTTATTGAAGTAAATTCCCAGTTTCCATTTGGGCAGTTTATGACATGATAGCATTTAGTTTACAGCAGAGCTATAAGTCCTGTGTTAAAATAATGTAGTTGTAAGTCAAGACAGAAACAATCAAATATACTGCCAGTATCCCATGCAGACGAGTAGTTATGCTCAGCATCCCACGGTGCTCACGTCATTTACATTATGAGTGTCCTCTGTCTCTCTTTTTCTTTTCTCTGTTCTGATTTCCTCCTTCCTTTTTATGGGCCCCTTCCTTTTTTTGTGCTATAACTAAATTTGACAGATTTCTCCCCCCTCCCATATTGTTTCTTTTGTTTGATTTAGATTTCCTTCCTCTGGCTTTTATTTTGCAGCAGTTATATCTTGCACAGTTGAGGGTACTTCTTGAACCTAGAAGTCTCCAATCCTCCCCCATCTCTTGTGCATGTTTTTCTTTACAGTTATTCATCAGATCAGAGCAGCACAGGATATTTCAAAAGCAATTTTTGTGAGGGAGCTACTCAAACATAATTAGAAATAAAGAACCACTGTATTTATGAACTGGAAAGAGACATGGAAGTGTATGGAAATACAAGATAATGGAGGACAAGTCATTGAAGAGAGTTAATTAGGGGATCTAAATTTATTTATGGTCTTAAGGGGTACTCTCTCCACGTTGTGCTACTTTTAACCAAATTGCTGTTAGACAACACTAGTTTACCAAGCCACAACTCCCTGTAATTATAATACAACTTACAGCAGCATTCATACTTATTTGACAATATCTAGAGATATTTGCTAAAAATGTCCCACCCCTTTGAAATTAGTATTTAATATGTCTTGGGAGGGCTAGTTTTTAACTGACTTTAAAAGAAACACCTCAGGTAATTTTGATGCTGATTATCAGTAGACTATGTGTGCAGAAACATTGACCTGTAGTATTAAGTGACCTGTAGTATTAAGTCTAAACTCTTTTGGTAGGACTTATAATTTTTCCCTACTTCCACTCCAGCCTCATTTCCATAGGTCGACACCAAGCATCAGTCCTTCAGACATTCCAAGCCACTTAATTCTCAATATGTTTTACTTTCTCACACCTTTATACCCTTGCACATGCTGGCCTCTCTGCCTTAAACGCCCTTGCCCTTCTCTATCGTGCCTATTCATTTTTCAGGTCTCTACTGAAGTATCACCCTTACCCCTCCTTATCTGAGTTAAGTTACACCCTTCCTCATTGTTCACCTAACCTGTCTCTACTGTAGTACTTAACATAGTATTTTATCATTCTTGATTTCCTTGTTTGTCCCCTAGTAGATTATGCTTCCTTTCATGTTTATCTATTCCTCCATTATTTTGTATTTTTAAAATCACAAAAAGTTCAGTAACATAAGGAACTCTGACTATATGCCGTGTAATTTTCTTGCTACTTTAAATATGTGACTTGTGAGGGTTCTATTTCCTCTCAGTATTTTAATTTCCTTATCTGTAATTATCCCCACCTCATATCTACAGTAGCCATTTAATGTTCTTTCCTTTCTTTAATAACTTTAACACAGGCACTATGTCCTCTGACTAAAATATCATCCTTCCCTGTGTCCTTCACTTCTCTGTTTAAGATTATAGTTACTTTCAGGGAAAAAAAAACAGGCTTGGCTTTCAAGATCCTATGTGGTCTCTAACCACCTTAGTCCCTCACTTTTAAATCTTTCTCTTCCCTTCACTCAAAGCTTCTTGCTTTGTTTAATTCAATCTCATGATATTCTCTCAAATGCACATTTTCCTCCTTTGCTTTTAATCATTTTCCCTTTCTGGAATATACTTATCTAAATCTTTAAGCTCCAATCTAAACCCAGCCTGCTTCATAAAGAATGGCTATTCCACCTCACAGTGATGAAATTGAATAGTAAATCAAAATATTTATTGAGAAGCAAGTTAATAGGGAGACTAAGCTTGAATAATTAACTTCATGGAAAATTTAGCTGGAATAAGATATATCTCTATTAACTTGTTTTAAATGCATACCTTCATTATGTATAGTAGTGTGCGCTCTCTCTCTCTCTGTGTATATGTAAAACAGCGCAATAGTTAAAGTGTAAATTATTCATTGTGATCTGTGAAATGAAACCCACTAGCATATAAGCAGTGGTTGATCATTGTTCCATTATTTCTATTTTTACTTCATGAATGAAATAAACTTGTTGATTTAAAATATTGTCATTACCAGCTGTTTTCTGTGCTGGTTTTGAAATATTTAGATTAACTAACTCTTCTCATTAGGTGAGATAAGAAGTAAGTCTTACTTTCCTTATTTTTTTCTAGTTGGATGTTTGCGTCACATCTTCAGTCTATCTTCTAAACCGAATCCACACCCCACTACAGCTGTTTCTCTCCATTGCCATCCACTCAGTTGCTGAAACAAGAAATCTAGGAATCATTCTCAGTTTCTCTTTAATTAACCACAATCTCTACCCCCTTTCCCCCAGCCATTCAGTGTTTCATTGTTTTGGTTCTACCTCAGAAATGTATCTTGAATTTGCCACACTAGTGCACTTCCTCTCATAGACAGATGATACTATACAGTGGCTAAGAGCATAGGCTTGTCTGTCTGCATTATAATTCTGGCTTTATAGCCATGTCTTAGATAAACTTATTTGTTATTGTGAGAATTAAATGAATTAATACATATATAGTACCTTAAAACTGTTGGTCCATATTTACTCAGTAAATATTAGCTGTCATCATCATTATTATTGTCATTATTGTCTCCTTCATCTCCATTGTTAACATGTAGTCTAGGCCTTTATTGTTTCTTACCTGGACTATTGCAGTAGACTACTTGGTCTCTGTTCTGGGCCTCTCCCACTCCCACCTCCCCTTATGGTCTGTTTATTTACCATAGAGCAGATAGGGTGATCTTTTTAAAAAGATTAATGCTGTTCTACCTGCTTAAAATCATTTATCCTTAGAATAAAATCTTCAGAACTTTAATAAGCTTATGAGGCCATAGATACTCTGTTCTCTGTCTCTTTGACTTCAGATGCTACCTCTTTGACTAGGTCCCTCGCTCCAGCCATAGAATAGTCTTCCTTTCCTTGAATATACCTGTCATTCCTACCTTGGTCTTTGATATTTTTGTTTGTTTATTTTCTCTGTCTATTCTTGGTATATCTTTCATAGATGGCTCCCCTTTATTCTTCAGGCCAGTGGAATAAAGATTTATTAGGAAAAGGACTTTATCTTACTTGTTTCACTGCTCTGTTTTTGGTATCTGAACATTTAATAGGTGTGGCAGGTGCTCAGTTAATATTTATTGAATGAAAGAATGCACCCTTCTCAGACTCCATCTGTATATACACACAGAAACTCAGTGATGTAGTAGAATGAGGATATATTTTTTAGAGTCATACAAACTTGGGTTCACATTCTAAAATTGTGATTTACTAGCTGTATGTTTTTTGAAAGTTACCTATTCTCTCATAGCCTAAATTTCTTCATTTATAAATGGGATAAAAACTGTCTTTAAAGAAAGATTAAGTGAGAATTTCCTTACAAAGCACCTGGTTCAAGAAAAAAATTACGCTATTAATATTAGTTTTGTTACATATGTCAATTTTTCTTGGGCTATGTTCTATAAACTGCCTATTTAGGGATCCTTTTAAGAGTCTACATCTTTTCTGTATTTGAATACTCATTCATTCAGCAGGTATTCAATGTCACACCATTCTAAGCATTGTAAATGCAGAAGCAATCCAAAGCCCCTGTTCTATGGAGTTTTCCTTCTAGTGGGGAAAGAGAGATGACAAATGTGTCTGGGTGGTCAGTGTTAGAAAAAAAAAATAAAACAGTATGAAGGACAAAACGTAATCAGGTAGTCATTTAAGTAAAGACCTAAGTGAAACAAGGGAATGAACCATGTGGCACTCTGGGAGAAAGAGTTTTCCAGGTAGAGGTTACAGCATTGCAAAGGCTGCAATTGGAGTGCAGGCTGAGGTTGGAGCAAGTTTGTATGTTCCAAAGAACGGTAAACCAGGACAGTGTGGCTAGAGAGGCGGGGAGAAAGGAAGGGAGGAAAGGTCAGAGAGGTTCCTGAAAAGCCAGGATCATACAGGGTCTTGTCGACCTGCCAGCAACCTTAGATTTTATTCTGTATTCAATAAGTCTGCATTTTGGTGGAGAGTAAATCTTTTCCTTTATGGTAGGGTACGTTTACTTTTCTCAAGGCATAGTTTCCCTCAGGTGTGATGGAGTAGGGAATATAAGGGAAACTTCAACATATTTTCCCCAAAGTACCTAATCTAACAATTCTGGAATAGTTTAGTAGGATCCAGTCTGGTATGTATTATAGTTTCCTTGGGCCTACTTGGGCATTATTAAGGAAAGGCATCACATTAAAAGCTATCCATTTAAAAATAAGTTATTTTTAAATTGTTATAAAAGTTCTGTTTTCTTTTTCTTAATTATTTTCCCTTTTGATTGGAGGGACAGTTACTATCACCATTTCCGGTAAGGGCAGTAATTATGTTGTGTAAATCCAGGTTCCAGAATTTTGATTTAATTAGTAATAGGCATTTATTGATTTAATTAGTAATAGGCATTTATTGATTTATAGCAATTATAGCTAAGTTTTAGAATGTACAGCCTGTGGATGTCAAGGAATTGGCAAGCAAGAATCACTTTCTTCACCACATTTGCTGACCTTAAATTGTGAAAAATTGATAAAAAGACATTCTGTGAACGGCTTATTTGGTTTTTAGAGTAAACAGAAAATGATGCCATTTTGGAGGGGTGGGAGACTAAGAATCAATATCAATTTCTGGAGAATGGAGACTGCTGTTTTAGATTATAAATTATTTGAGAAATGTTCTAGTACCTAAATTTTTATTGAAAGAGTCTGAATAAGTTTAAGGCTTCTTAAGTTATTTTTTTAATAAAATAATTCATGTGGTGACAATTCATGAAAGAATAAGATTGCCACAGTTTCATGAATGGCAGATGTTGGGTATTGTCTGGGATGCTTCAAAATTTCCATGTATTTTATGGCTTTCTAAGTTTTCTAGGCATATTTTCCTCTACTTGAGTGTACAGTAGTTCAGATAAAAGCAAATCTATTAATGAAAATATTTAAATAGATTTTTTTTAACCCAAAGAACTATTTGGTTTGAATAGTGGGAAAAAGCCCACAAACATGTCAGATTTTGATGTGGACACAATTTTGTTTTATATGGCTTTATAATAATTAAAAATAACCCATCCATTTTGTGTTTTCTTTGTAAAATTATTTTCTGGTAGTATCATTTCTTCTGCTATAGTATCTTCCTTATGGGTAGTCAATTATAGTGTGCACTTATACACTAAATGCAGAATTTCAGTCCTTTTTTGTCAAATGAACTTTTGGTTTAAATGAAATCTTAGATGATTCCTGTACGTTAATTGAAATTAGAGGTATTATGTTAGAAGCACAGGTGTGGGTGAGGCCACCTTGTTATCCCCTTAGTCCTCCTCCTCCCACAGGAACATAAAGGGCTCACTAACCTCTCAGTATTCTTCATCTGTAAAATGGGAATATCTATGTATCCTGATGTTGGGTTCATAGGTGTCTACAATTAATGTTTTCTTCTTATCTTCTTTGGCTATAACTTTCTTAAATTATGTGTTATGATGCTCAAACATTACAGATTTCCTTGGTGATGAGCTATCAGGACAGATATTCTGACTACTGTGTGATCAAATATTTACTTCGGAGAATATGGTCATCGTAAATATAGTACTTTACACATTGTTGCCAAAAATAGTCATCAAAGTTACCAAAGCTACTTAACTTTCTCTGTCAAAAGTGGTAAGATGTATTCTGCTGGACAGCAGTACTAGAGGGCCAGTCATTCTAAATGTCCTTAGAGATATAAAAAGTAGCTGAGCGTAAGTATCACCATTGCAAAGCTGAATATTTTAGCTTCTGGGTTATTCCAGTATATTTAGTTTTGAAGATTAGAGAGGAAGAAGAATTTACTATTCCAGATTCTGTTGCTTATTGACCCTTATTATGAAGACTTAATGTTGTTTTCAAACTGTCAGCTATTATTTGAGTAATTAGGTTATCTGGCAGATGAAGTTTTTCTCTTCGCTAACATTTTATGTTTTTCATAGTAAATAATGAAGTATGATATCAAGTTTCTATTGGGTTTGATTTACAAAGTATTCAGTAATGAATAAAAATGCTAAAAATAATATTAATGTGAAAGCATCAGAAAACCCAAATCTCTTTAAGAGCCAAATTTAGGAATTGGAGAATTGGTAGATCCAAATTTCCATTGTCACATATGCCATTGTTATAAACGGTTAGAGTAAGGTTTAAGAGATGGGGATTACCTGATGTTCCCCGGTCTTTCTTGGTAAATGTTCCAGTTCCACATACCAGTCTTGGGGGAAGGTAATGAGGACCAGTCATTTTTCCTTTATAGAACAGTGAAGAAACTGAGGCATAGAGAAGAGGAATAATTTGCCTAAGATCCTATAGCCCTTTCATAGCAGGACCAAGAAGACTAGGAACTTGTTCTGACTTCCAGCCTTTTGAGAGGGAATCTGTACTTGCCACACCTGAGGGATGCCACTCCCCAGGCTGAATAGTGGCAGGCTAACTTCCTAATTCTAAATGCGATGGTCTAAGATTTTCACTACTCAGTTCTGAAGAGGATCTAATAAAAGATCTCGCACCCTTGCTGTTGATAGTCTTCCATCTCCCATACTGCCCACTACAGCCTACTCTTCTTTACCCTCTCTTGATGGTTATAGTTAAATCGTGCAGCATGTTTCCTTCTATTTATGTGTGTTTCCTGGTGCAGTTACAAAGGAGCAGAAAATAATAAATACCAAAAAAATAAAACAGAAGCAGGGGTTATCTGTTTAGAGATATCAATAGGTTGTGATCCTATCCTGTATTAAACTTAACAAATTATTTACCTTGAATGATTAAATGGACATAGATATGATTTTCAACATCTTTAGAGCTTAGTTCAGTGTGATCTTGCAACATTATTTTATAGTCCCTTATTCACAAAATTTAATATAGTGAAATAAGTCTTTAAAATTTAATGTCATGACCCATCATCAAATAATTAGATTTTTCCTTATATGTCTCATAACCAGATTTAAGGATCACAGATCCTTAATAAATATTGTTGATTTCTGTATTGGAGATGTAAGATGCACACCATCAAGTTCTTAATCAAGAGTAAGGTTGTCTTTACCTAATGGGATGCCCATGTACCACGTAACGTCTAAGGAATTGTTTAAACCAGCTAATGGGTTATATTCCCAATATTGCCCAGATCCCATTGGAACAAAATTTGTGGTTTAGGAATGCATAGAGAGTATGTCATGTGACATTTGATGATAATGTTTTATCCCTGAGAAAGTTAATAGGTGTTACTGAATTAGAAGGAAACGGGTTTCTGATGAAATACATTTGAAATGTGCTGGGTTAAGCAACACTGAGCTTTACTGAGAATTTCTCAGAGCCTTTAATATTGAAATGTTTTATATTATTCTTTTAAAATTTCCCAGTAGAGCATCTAGTCAGTCATTGATCTTATTTTGTTTGGTGTAATCTTTGTCTCCCATTTTCGCAAAATAATGTGCAAATTCCATGTCCTGTTTCATTTTTTTATTATTAATGGGAAGAAGGAAAACATCTCTTCTTTCAAGGGATTTTTATTTGAAAAGTCACCAAAAATGGAGATTTTGTATGTGAATTAAAAACTTTCAATTCTGTTTTCTCAGATTCTATGGGAGCCAATCAGAAAGTAAGGTGGAGAAAGAGGACAGATGGGGTAGAAAGTGAGTATAGGATGGTAGGAGGGTCTAATGCAACAGGCCAAACTAGATTAAATAATTTAGAGCAAACTAGATTAGATATTTTGTCTTTTCTCTTAAATGCTTGTTGGACAAAGGTTTTCCAACCTTTGCCTCTATCTCTTTAATTACATATTTGTTTGTATTGTAACAATTTTATAGGATGTAAAAAATCGTAACTTACTGCATTCAAGTCTTCTGAAATGGTTTCACTGGTGTTTGGGGTACTATAGGTTCTAATTAGTGGAGAGAATTTTGCTTCCATTATATCCTCTGCTGATGTTTTAATTATTGTTCCTTGTGATTTTTGGATCATAATCTGATACCCAAAAGGTACCACAAAGTTCTCTTTCTTCACAATTTTCTAAAAACTTGAGACTTTATTTCTCATTTCTGTTCACTGCTCAACACGGTCTCCATTAATGGCTTCTAATTTCCTTTTATAATGTAATCTCTAGTTTTGAAGGTTTGATTCTAGAAAGTTGTAGTATATTATATCAGAACATAAACTGCATAATTTTTTAAGTTACACCTGTGTTTTAGTTTGCAAGCTGCTGGAATGCAATACACCAGAACTGAAATGGATTTTAAAAAGGGGAATTTATTAAGTTGCAAATTTATAGTTCTTAAGGCACCAGCAAGAGGTTACTTTCACTCAATAAAGGCCGATGAAGTTCGGGGCTTCTCTCTCAGCTGGGAGGGCGCATGGTGATGTCTGCTAGCTTTCTTTCCCAGCTTCTTGTTTCATGACACTCTCCTGGAGGTATTTTCTTTCTTCAACTCCAAAGGTCTCTGGCTCTGTGGATTCTGTAGATTCTGGTTGCTCTCAAGCTTTTTCCACAATGGTTCCCTCTTAAAGAGTTCCAGTAAACAACCCCACCTTGAATGAGTGGCCACACATCTGCATGGAAACCATCTAATCAAAGCTTACCACCCACAGTTTGGGTGGGCCACATCTCCATGGAAACACTAAAAAAGATTCCCCTCAGTGATATTGATGAGGATTAAAGGACGTGGTTTTTCCGGGGTACATAGTTGCTTCAAATTGGCACAACCTGTAACTATCATTCTACACAAATTTCTGAATTTCAGATGGAACAACTTTCAGATGAAGAAATTGACCATGGTGCTGAAGAAGATAGTGACAAGGAAGATCAGGATCTGGATAAGATGTTTGGAGCCTGGCTTGGGGAGCTAGACAAACTCACTCAGGTCAGAAGTAGTAATTGAAAAGGTGGTTGAGGATTTGAAGTCATCATTGTGTGCTAAAATTTTAATATGTAGAGATAAATGTGAGTTAAATTAAAAAAAAAAAAAATGCCAGAAAGGAAAAAATGTACTAAACATTAAGACAGACTTGGACAATAGTAATTTTGCCTTACCTGTTATCTTCTGTGATTAAGAAGAAACTAAAAAAAAAATAATAATGGCAGGTTCTGTTCATTTAGAGGTGTTACTTAATAATCTGTTTCATAGATTTGAGATTGCTAGCTTAAAAAATCTTGATGTTTAAAATTTAGCGAATCTTATTTCATTACTAAGTACATTTGAATTTACTTAATAAAAAATAATTGCCTCTCATGCAAATATTTTCTCTCATGATTCTAGAATACTGACAAAATTTTGTTCAGGCTGCATTTTAAAACAGTGGCAAAGCTTTTTCATTTTGTTTGATTGGACCTTAGGTTTTTTGGTTTTGTTTTGTTTTTGTTCTTTATGACCTTGTCCTCTAAATCTTATAAATTGTCATCTAAACTTACAAAGTGTCATTTGTGCGCTTATATTACATATTCAATGTTAATGGGATTTTAAGCTTTAGGTTAAATTAGGTTTAAGTGACTGGTGAACCTTCTGGGAATAGTTTGTAAACATTTCTGTGTATGTGCGTTTTCCAAGAAAGGATTCATAGCTTTTGTCAAATTCTTAATGACCCTGAAAAGGTTAGAAACCTCCCTCCTAGATTATGAATTTCTTAATATACAAGGCATATTTCTTACTGTCCCGCTTGTTGCCCAGCACCATGGACACACCAGATAAGAATAAACATTTTACTTGAACTGGTAAATAGATTAACTTTAATTTGCCCTCAGAATATTTTCAAGCTATTTTAACGAATACATTACCTATCTGTTATTCTGTTTCTGCTGAGAGAGTAGGATTGGGGCTTAAATTGCAACAGAAGGAATAGGTTTGAGGTTAAAGAAGAATTTCCTTTTATATGAAATTTTGAAATAAGGTGCTAAAGAGATTGTGAATCTCCTTCATTTGATGTCTTTAAAATTAAGATGGGCACTATCTGTATGAATTCATTTTAATAGTATCTTAAGGCAAAATAATAAAATGGTATTCTAATCTAATCCTTGAGTCTATAAATAGAATGCCCTACATTCTTTTTTTATTTGAAATTGGTTTGATACTTAATTACAGATAGATTTTAAAGTTTTGAAAGACCAATCCTAATATTTGCAAATTTGCTTAAATAAATACTAAATAACTACTGACCCTTTCCCTGAATTTCTCTGTTGTAAACATTTTAATTTCCTTACTGTAGAAAGATTAGAGAGAAAAAAGTATCATTAAAAACTGATGAGGTAGGGAGGAAGGAAAGAAAGAAAGAAAAATATACTGGTAAGGTAACCTACAAGTCACCCTACTCCTGACATACAGTATAATTCTAGCCTTGTCTCAGAAAGAGCTTGGCAGTTTATTTGGGTTACAGGTTGCTACCATCTTGATAAAGCTGAAAAGAACAAAGATATTCCTTCATTTTTTTTTTAAAGCTGTAGCAGCTTACCACATAATTTTTATTCTCAAAATTTATGAGACCAAACTATACCATACCTTATTTTAAGGGTGTTTCATTCCAAGAATGAGGCTATGCTGGACCAAAACCAAACCCCTTTGAGGAAAGAGGTATATATACAATAGCACTCTCTGTGCGGTTCCTTTCTATCTCTTATCATACTATATTCATGTCCATATCTCTAGCTTATTTTTAGTGAATTTATGTAAAGTGGTTATATGCCTTAAAAGTAAACATACATCTAAAAATTGAAATAACTATAATTAAAATAACGTGAGCTAATTATATTTTTCCTTTTTACTCAGAAGAACTTTGGTTTTATTAACTATTGTGTGACAGTTTACTTAATCATAAAACAAACTTTACTCATATTTTTGTATAATCGAAGCCTAAATTTAATATGTTAACCTTTTGTTTAAAGAGTTTGGATTCTGACAAACCCATGGCACCAGTAAAAAGATCTCCTCTTCGCCAGGAAACGAACATGGCTAATTTTTCTTACCGCTTCTCCATATACAACTTAAATGGTAAGATGTAATTGCCAACAGAATATAAAATAGTATGTATATAATGTAAAAGCTGTCCTTAGGTGAACCCCACAACAAACTTAATGACATTTTTATTTTTTTCATTTGGTTTAAATTCCAGTGAAATCTCTTCAGAGTCATTTAAAAATCTGTTCCTCTGTTTTTTTTTTTTACATGGGCAGGCACCAGGAAGCGAACCCGGGTCCTCTGGCATGGCAGGCAAGCATTCTTGCCTGCTGAGCCACCGTGGCCCGCCCCCTCTGGTCTTTTTTTTAATGTGTTCTGGCCAACTGGTTAGTATTTGGAATTGATATTCCAATTCATAGTTTTTCCATGCCTTAAACATTTTTAAAAAAAATATTTCTATTGACAAATCTTCACACACACACAGTCCACACATGATGCACAATCAGTGGCTCACAACATCATCACTCAGTCATGCATTCATGATCATCCTCAGAAATGCCTTACACCTTTTATCCCTTAGCTATTTCAATACAAATATCTCTATAGGGCAGTGACCATATTAACAACTCATTACAGGCTCTGGTAGAAAGTTGCATTGGGGATGTGGTTAAAACCATGCAACAATATAAAATTTTTGCATTCTTTTTGTCTTTCAACTTGTCATTTTATTCTCCTGTGATTACTACATATCTTTTCAAATGGCCTATTTACTTTTAAAAATTTATCTTAGGTATTAAAATAAAGAGACTTAGAAATACTTTGATTGGCTTTATATTAATGGGGTGAAATCTTTTGCTTCTTCCCCTGCATTGACTAAGAAATTCTAATATTTCTGAAAATATCGTGTGTTGTTCCTTGCAGAAGCTCTTAATCAGGGAGAGACTGTGGATCTGGATGCCCTGATGGCTGACCTTTGCTCTATAGAACAGGAGCTCAGCAGTATTGGTTCAGGAAATAGTAAACGTCAAATCACAGAAACAAAAATTACTCAGAAATTACCTGCTAGCCGACATACTTCAAAGCCTGGCACCTTGAAAGGATTGTCTTCTTCATCTAATAGGATAACTAAACCTTCACATGCCAACTACTCTCTGGATGACATCACTGCACAGTTAGAACAGGCCTCTTTGAGTATGGATGAGGCTGCTCAGCAATCAGTACTGGAAGATTCTAAGCCCTTAGTAACAAATCAACACAGAAGAACAGCATCAGCAGGCACAGTGAGTGATGCTGAAGTACGCTCCATTAGTAACTCCTCTCGTTCCAGCATCACTTCTGCAGCTTCTAGCATGGACTCTTTGGACATCGATAAAGTAACACGCCCTCAGGAACTGGATTTGACACATCAGCGGCAACCACTTACTGAGGTACATAGATTGAACTTTTTCCCCTGATATTTTAGTGTTTGATCCTTTTTAAGACGGAAGTGATATTTTTAAATGTAGTTTTAATTGACTTTAAAATTTGTGAAAGATGCCTTTGAACTAAGTTTTAGAGTAACACTACAGAAGGAATATATATTACCACCTAAGGCAATGTCACAAAGATGATTAAAAAGAGATATAGTTTCTTCTTTTTTATTATTCTGATTCTTCAGAAGTCCTTGAATGAATGTCATTCATTTCACTTGATTAGAATTTTTTAATGTGATTTCTGTTTTATGACATTTTGCAAAGTCATCATAGTTAAGTCGATAGTAATTGCTTTTAAATGTATGCTTGCTTTAAAATAACAACCTAAAAAGAAAAATACTCAACACTGATACCCGTGTTGTAGTCCTCCAAGATTTTAGTTTTCAGCAGGTTCTAATAATCTTCAGGTTTCATGTGGAAAGAGCCTCTGGGCTTGGAATCAGAAAACTTGATTCCAAGTCTTTTCTTTACTATTCACTTCCTGAGTGACCCTAAATGAGTCCTTCAACCTTTCTGAATGTCAGTTTCTCCTAAGTAGAATGGAGTTAATGCTTTGTCTACCTTCCTCATCAGGTGGTTCGGAGAATGAAAAGAAATGTTATATATGTTAAGAGATTTAAAGGTGAAGTTTTTCTAAGTTTGGCAGGAGAGGGTAGCAGCAAGAAAGAAGAAAATCAATGGGGACAAAATAAAGCAAGCCTTTCCAATCAGCTTGTATTTACAATGCTTTTTTATATAGGGTAAAATAATCTATTTATGGATAATCAGTGTTTTAAATTTTGTAAAACATTAAGGGATTGCAGGGAAATTTAAAATTTATTCCTGTTGATATAATCAATTTTTCCCCATACATTTAATTATTTTGATTAACTTCTATTAGTAACTCTTGGTACTTGCTTATGTACCTAGCTTTGTTCTAGGTTTGTGGAGCACAAAGAAGTATAAATTATGGTGTTTTGGAGATAAACTTAAATTTTATTGCTTATGAAGGGAGTTAGCAAACTCTATCACTCTGAAGAGTAGAATTTCATATCTTTAAAATGAAACTTACCTAAGGGATATATATTCTATAAAGAACTTGAAAGCTGATTTCTGCCTTATGCTACCTATTTAGCATCAGCTATATCATACTATAATTAGTATATGTCATTTTATGTCTTTTTGATTTTCCTGTTGGAATATAAGCAGTATTTTATCAGGGATGTGTTTTCTTGGTAATTCTGTGTTTTGTATGTTGATATTTAATAATATAAGTCTATAGAGTAAGAGGTCAGTTGACTACAAGGTTTGGTGACTAAACTAGGAATAAAGTATGGAAGGGGAAGAAAGTTGTGTATTCGACTGCTTTCTCTTGCCTTGCCGACAGGCATAAAAGAGTGGTCTGACAAACCTGGACCTGCTTCAATATGTTTGTTTCTGTATCTAGTCTGTTCTGATTCAAATAATGAAAACTGAAGCAAGCTTACTAGATGTCAAATGCATGTATCAAATTGTCCTTAAAATCAAATACAAATATTAAATATTTTGATTTGGTTAAATGGAATTTAAAGAGTCTGTTAGACTTAGTTCTGTGAGACTTGTTATTAAAGCGCACACACACATACACACTATATCCTGCTCCCAGAGGTAAGCACTTTCTACTCTTTTAGATGATTCTTAAGGGATTTGCCTCCATATACTTAAATGCATAATCGTGCTGCTATTTCTTGATTTTTCAGTATTATTTTCTACTGACTTTTTACTCTGAAATATTAAATGTGGCTCTTTTTAGACAATACTCCCTACCTAGACCCTCATCCTCCCAATATACTTTGGTTGGATTGATAATCAGTGTTTATTCTGATTATGTACATAGCAATTGAGTGTTCTATTCTGTATACATTTATTACATTTCCTTTTTAGAACATCATTTTGTTTTTTATAGATTTTTTAAATACATATTTTTCTATATAATTATTACCATTTTAATTTTGGCCTTCCCCCAGTTAATTAATCTCTCAGTTGACTCAGACAAATTAAGTATCTTATTAATTACATCATCATGAAAATTTTTCTGTCTTTTGTAGTCTTTACTTCAGGATTATAACTTTTCTGTCAGCCTGGTGAGCTTTTCCAGAGAGGATTATCCAATTCTCTGCATGGAGTGTAACTGCCTGGCTGCCTGTGCTTTAGCAGCCCATTTGGTAAAGAAGGCTTGGGATGTGGGGTACTCCTCAGTGTTCTCTAGGTGAACTTTCATTTAATCCTTCTAGGTTAGGGTTTCTCATCCATCACCACTATTAAAAGCATTTTGTGCCAGTTGATTCTTTGTTGTGGGAGGCTGTCCTGTGCATTGTAGGATGTATGGCAGCATCCCTGGCCTTTATGTACTCGATGCCATTAGCACATCACTTTACTCCAGTTGTGACAACTAAAAATGTCTCCAGACAGTACAGCATACTTCCTTTGAGGTCAGCTCACCTTCATTTGAGAATCACTGCTCTAGATAGAAAGGGCTAACAACAGTCCTTCGCCCCCTTTTCATGGGAAAATGACCTTGGGTTTTCCTTCTGGAATTTCTTCCTGGAAACATACTGGATTAAGTTAAATATAGAAAATTACCATTGTTTATTGTTAGGTTGTTTATTGTAAAATTGACCCCTGACTGATGAGTGCATGTGGACCACCAGGTCTGTGAGTGAGCTATGGAATATAAACCTGGGAAAAAAACAGAGACTTTTTGACTTTCTGGTTTTTGATGTACCTCTTATGAGCGTGAATATGTCACTTGACAGGCCGTGGACCTGGGCTCATCAGCTATTACAAGGTACTACTGGTTCCTGTGGAGCATGAAGTTTCCTTAAACCAGTGCGATTTCTGCACTTACCCACATAGGGAGTAAGTTCGTTCTCTTACAATGAGTTACCACTTCTGGATCCAAATTGGCCTCTGGGGTGCTGTATGAGTCCCTCTGAAGATGACATCTTTGATGCTCATATTGCCTTTGTTCTTCTGCTGGAGTGAACCTGGTATCACATTATGATAATCATTTGGGTTCTGTGAGCATGAATGTCAATTTGAACCTGAGATCACTGCTGGTGGGAAGGAGGGAATCTCTGAGGGTTATTTGCTTCTTAAATGTACTTTTAACCAGTTCCTCTGCTTTTAGTTCCACTTTCACTTCAGCTACGTGTGGAGCCTTTTGAGGTTCTACAATATAAATCAAGTTCTACTTTCTTCCAGTGCTGGCTTAGCAGTTAGCTTTTCTTTGGTCTGTTAAGAGCTGACTACTCAGCCATATGCTTTCTAGCTTCATTGTTGTCATTATTTTCTTGTGATGTTGCCTTTTTTTTAAATCCCTTTATTTTTATTTTATTGGGAATTGGAGATGGAGTGGAACTACCTCATTGACCATTATTCTTAGTCTCCTTTGTTAATATCTTTTCAAGTCTATAACCTCTTGACCTTGAAGGTGCAACCCTGATGAAGAGGGTACTATAGGCGTCTGGTAGGTATACACCTGGGGTGCTGTTAAACATCCAGAAATGCACAGGACAACCCCAACAACAAAGAAGTATGTGGCCCAAAATGTCAATAGTGCCAAGGTTGAACATTCCTGCTCTAAAACTAGACGGCATCTGTCAGTCATTGTCAGTGAGGTGGCAGTTATGATATGGTTGTGTGAAGGCACTATAATAATGGTTCTGTTGACACTTTCTGATAAATATAAAAAGGTACCATCATCAAATCATCTTAAATCCACAGAAATATAGGTATCTCCAGTCAACACATCTCCCTTGAACTCCAGGCTCACATACCTAACTGCCTGGTTAATCTATTTGGATGTCTAATAGGTGACCAAAATTTAACTGGTCCAAAACTGAACCCTCATTTTCTCTCCAAACTTGTTCCTTCCCAAATAGGGAAGTTTAATATTTTCTCCTTTCGTCCCAGTCCCCCAAGGGGACTTTGCAAATACTTTGTTATTTAATTCTCTGCACATATTGCTCTGGGAATATCGGCATCACACTAACTTGTGTAAAACAGTGAGATCCACTCCCTATTTAAGATTCCATGTAATTATGGTGTTCAAATAAACTGACCATACAAATTAAATTAGATAATGTGCTACCAAAAATATAAATTTTGCACCAAATAAAATCCCTTCCTTTGATTTCACAAAGAAGTTGAAGTTTTAAAGATGAACCATATCACCTTTTATCCTTGATTCTGATTTACCTTAGTCCTATCCAGATCAGCTTCATTCATATCTCTAGTTGAAGTCTGATACCTTTTTCAGCTTTTAAATTAGTTGCTTTATGGGGTAATACAAACTTTCACAGCTTCACAGCTCTAACTTTGAGTCTCAAGCATCAACACAATTACCCAAAGTTCAAAGAAACAACCAGGTTATGCACAAATAGCTCAGCATCTCAGAATTTAGAAATAACAGTCACAACTTTGGAATAGACGTGACTGCTGTAAGAATTTACAATCTAGGAACCTTTACAGTAGGCCCCCAACCTGATAGCCCATGCTCTTGACTTCAGCAAGCCATCATCATTTTGATCTAGATTTTTGGAATAGCCTTCCAGTTGGCCTTCCTATGTTCACCTTTCCCTTTATAGTCTTATCAGCCATACTGCAACCTGAGTAGTCCTATATACAAAAAACAAACTCAAAATAGATGAAAGTCCTAAATATAAGAGCCAGAACCATAAAAATCACAGAAGAAAATGAGGGAAGCATCTCTTTAACCTTATGTTAGGCAATTTTTTCTTGGATTTTATGCCCTAAGCACAAGCAACAAAAGAAAAAAACAGATAAATGGTTACTAATCCTCTCTTTTTTTTCTTCATCAGTCTGGCTAAAGGCTTTTCAATCTTATTTGATCTTTTCAAAGAACTGACTTTTCTTGGTTCTCTCTCTCTCTCTCTCTCTTTTTTTTAGTTCTCCACATCATTTATCTCTGTTTTAATCTTTATTGTACTTTGTTTACTTTGGGTTTAATTTGCTCTTTTTTCCCTGGTTCTTCCAGTTTTGATGTTAGGACTGTGGTTTGAAATATTTTTTTAATGTAAACATTCACAGCTATAAATTTCCTTCTCACCATTGCCATAAGTTTTGGTATGTTGTATTTTCATTTTCGTTTGTCTCACTCGTATTTCCCTTGTGATTTTCCTCTTTAATCCAGTGGTAGTTTAAGAGTACAGTATTTAATTTCCAAATTTTGTGATTTTTTTTTTCCATTTTTTCCCCTTAGTTATTGGTTCTAGTTTTATTGTGTTGTGGTCGGAGAAGAAACATTGTATGATTTCAGTATTTTTTATTTTACTGAGTCTTGTTTTTTGACCTAACATATGTTCTATCCTAGAGAATGATCCATGTGCATTTAAGGAGAATATATATTGTGCTGCTGTTGGGTGAAGTCTTCTATATATGTCTATTAGGTGTAGGTTGTTTAGAGTGTCAATAGAGTCTTCTATTTGCTTATTGATCTTCTATCTAGATGTTCTCCTCATTATTGATAAAATGGTGTATTGAAGTCTCCTACAATTAATGTAGAACTGTCACTTTCTCCTTTTATATCTGTTAATATTTGTTTAACAGGTATTTTGGGACTTTGCCATTAGGTATATGTATTTATAAATGTTATGTCTTGTTTAACTGACTCCTTCATTAGTCTATTATGATTGTCTTTGACTCTTGTAACAGTATCTGACTTAAAGTCTATTTTATCTGGTTTCAGTATCGCTACACCAACTCTTTTTGGTTACTACTTGCATGGTATATATTTTTTCCATCCTTTCTCTTCCAACCTACCTTTGAGTTTAAGGTGAGTCTCTTATAAACAGCATATAGTTTTGTCATACTTTTTTATCCATTTGACCAGTGCTTGCCTTTTCACTGGAGAGTTTAATCCATTTACATTTAAATCACTGTGATAATAAAGGACTTTCTTCTGCCATTTTGCTATTTAGTCTTTGTAATTCTTATAGTTGACTCTCAATTCTCAATTCTTCTTTTAATACCTATTTTCATATATATATTTTTTGTGTTATATCATATTGAGACCCTTCTCATTTCTATCTCATTATTTATACATTTTCCTTATGGAGCTAAAATTTAACATCCTAAATACTTAACAGTCATATTTGATTTGGTGCTAACTTGACTTACATAACATAAACATACAGGTTCCCATACTTCTCTATTCCCCAGTCTTTTTTTGTTCTTGTTACAAATTATATCTTCGTACATTGTATGTCCAAAACCAATGATTTATCATTACATTTTATTCATTGTGTTTTAGCACCTGTAGGGAGTAAGTAGAGTGTTAGATTAAAAAAAAATACAATACAATAGTATTGGCATTTACAATTTCCCAAGTGAATATCTTTACCAGAAGTGTTCATTTCTTTTTGTGTCTTCGAACCACCATCTAGTGCCCTTTCCTTTCAGTCTGAAGAACTCCCCTTTTAGCATTGCTTATAGAGCAGCTCTAGTGGTGATGAACTCCCTCAGCTCTGATTTATCTTGGAATATCTTAATCTCTCCCTCTTTTTGGAAAGAAAGTCTCACCAGATATAAGATGTTTGTTTAGCAATTGTTTCAGCACTTCATCCTACAACGTTCTTGTCTCTGTGGTTTCTAATGAGAAATTGGTGTTTCATTTAATTGACACTACCTTGTACATTACATGTTGCTTTTCTCTTGCTGCTTTTAGAACTCCTCTTTGTCCTTTGCATTAGACAGTTTGATCAGTATGTGATGAGGCATAATCTTCAGGTTTATCCTGTTTGGTGTTCTCTGGGCTTCTTAGATGAGCTTGAATAAGCTTTCTGCCATTATTTCTTTAAATATTCCTTCTGCCCCTTTCTTTTTCTCTTTCCTTCTGGGGCTACCATAATGAGTTTATTAGTATACTTGATGGTTTTCCAGTGGTCCCTTAAATTTTTTTACATTAAAAAAAATTTTTTTTTTATCTCTGTTCCATAGCTTGACCCACTTCATTGCCTTTTATTCAGGTTTTCTGATTCTTCTGCCAGCTGTAATCTGGTAAACTTCCCTGGGAGTTTTTCATTTCAGTTATTGTGGTCTCAACTCTGGTACTGTTTGGTTCCTTTTTAAAATTTCTCTCTCTCTATCAAGATTCTCACATTAGGAACTAATTGTTTTCCTGATATCCTTGAGGTATTTCTCTGTATTTTCCTTCATCTCCTTGATATACTGAAGATCAGTTTTTTTAAGATCATTGTTTGAATGTCCAGTCAATCTTATTCTTTTATGTTTTCTAGATTTGTATATTGTTCTTTTGGATGGGCCATTATTACCTGTTTCTTTGTCTTGTAATCTTTTACTGCATACTCTACATTTTAGTATTTTAAAATGTTAACTCTGGGATTTATTCCCTGAGATGAATGTTGAGTTTGTGACCAGTTGGTGATATGACAGAGATTTTCCCAAGTGTCAGCCCTCTTATCAGGGAAGTCTGCCCTAGGCAAATGTTCCAGGGCCCGTCTGGGCTTGCGTCCTGTCCTGGCTTGTGCTAGTGGCCTTAAGAGATCCCCTGTTTATAGGAGTTTAACTTCTCCCTCTGCTTCCCAGAAGGCAGACCTTCCCATCTTCTGGATGTTCCACTGCTGGATTTAAGGCACATCAGCCTTTGCTCTTCACCTCAAATGCTTTTTACAGTGCTTCTGTTGCTTTTACATAGAGGACAAATTCTGGTAGGAAGGGCATGCTGGAGAGGAGTTTCCCAAAGCATTCTCTCCTAGTTTGAACAAAGCCATAAAGGGAATACTGACCTGCTCAAAATAGCCTTGGGAAAGGTACAAGGGAGGAGCCTTGAAGGGTGCCAGGAGCTTCTTTAGGGGCTCACTAAAGCTGTACTTTATTTTATTTATATATTTATTTAAGGTATTTTTATTGTGAACAACAAACAAACATACAAACATTCTAGACATAAAAATATTCTTGACATGGTTACAATCAGTAGTTCACAATATCATCATGTAGTTGTATATTCATCACCATGATCATTTTTTGAACATTTGCATCTCTCCAGCAAAAGAAATAAAAAAAGAAAAATGAAAAAACTCATACATGCCATACCCATTACCCCTCCTCTCATTGACAAGTAATATTTCAATCTACTCAATTTCTTTTAACCTTTGTTCTCCTTTTTATTTGTTTATTTCATATTCATATTTTTTAACTCATCTGTCCATACCGTAGATAAAAGGAGCAACTGACACAAGGTTTTCACAATCACATAGTCACAGTGCAAAAGCTCTATCATTATACAATCATCCTCAAGAAACATGGCTGTAGAAACACAGCTCTGAAGTTTAAGTACTTCCTTCTAGCCACTTTAATGCACCATAAACCAAAAAGAGGATATCTGTATGGTGCGTAAGAATAACCTAGGATAACTTCTTGACTCTGTTTGAAATCCCTCAGCCACTGACAGTTTAGTTTGTCTCATTTCTCTTTTCCCCATTTGGTCAAGAAAGTTTTCTCAATCCCTTGATGCTGAGTCCCAGCTCATCCTAGGGTTTCTGTCCCACATTGCCAGGGAGGTTTATGCCCCTGGGAGTCATGTCCCATGTAGAGGCGAGGGAACAGGAAGTTTACTTGCTGTGTTGGCTTGGAGAGAGAGTGAGGCCACATTTGAGCAACAAAAGAGCTTCTCTAGAGGTAACCCTCAGGCCTAATTTTGGTTAGCCTTAGCCTATTCATTGCAGGGATAACTCTCCGGGGGGCAAAGCCCAAGATTGAGGGCTCAGCCTATTGATTTGGTTGTCTGCACTGCTTGCAAGAATATCAGGAATTCTCCAAATGGGGAAGTTGAATTTTTCCTCCATTCTCCCCAAAGGGGACTTTGCAAATACTTCTTTATTCACTGTTCAAATCACTCTGGGATTTATTGGGTCTTCACACTAGCCTGAACAACAAAATCTCATGCCCTATTCAAGGTTCCATGTACTTATGGTGTTCAATTAAACTGTCCATATAAGTTAAATTAGGAAGTGCACTAGTCAAAATATGAATTTTGCACCAAATAAACATTTCTTACTTTAGTCTCACCCAGAAGTTTTAAAATATGAATGACCATTTGTTTTTAATATCCTGTAATATTTACATTTCTTTGTTCTCCCTCATGCAAAAACATTTTTAATATGTATATTTAGTTACTATCATTGTACACTGTAAGCATTTCTAGAGTATACTATCTAGAAATATCTCAGTCTTTATCGTCTCTCTTTCCTTCTGGTTTCATATGTGCCCCCAACCTTTCACCCTCTATCATTCTCACATTCAGCTTCATTTGGTGTATTAACATTATTGTGCTACACTTACAAAATATTCTGCTATCCATTTCTGAATTTTTACAATCAGTCCTGTTACATAATCTATCCCTTCAGCTCCAATTACCCAATCTCTACCCTGTCTCTATCTCCTGATAACTTATGTTTTTAACTGAAATTCTCTAAGTTCGCTCATTAATGTTAGTTAATATCAGTGAGACCATACAGTATTTGTCCTTTTGTTTCTGGCTAATTTCACTCAGCATACTATCCTCAGAGTCCATCCATGTTGTTATATGCTTCATGACTTTATTTTGTCTTATGGCTGCATAATATTCCATTGTATGTATATATCACAATTTGTTTAGCCACTCATCTGTTGATGAACATTTGAGCTGATTCCATCTCTTGGCAATTGTAAATAATGCTGCTATAAACATTGGTGTACAAATGTCCATGCCCTCATTTTCTCTGAATAGATACCTAGCAATGGTATTGCTGGGTCATATGGCAATCTAAGCTTAGCTTCCTGAGGACCTGCCAAACTGCCTTCCACAGCAGTTGTACCACTTTACAGTTCCACCAACAGTGCATAAGTGTGCCTCTTTCTCCACATCCTCTCCAGTACTTGTCATTTTCTGTTTTTTGATAATGGCCATTCTGGTGGTTGTGAGATGATATCTCATTGTGGTTTTGATTTGCATTTCCCTAACAGCCAGGGAAGTTAAGCTTCTTTTCATGTGCCTTTTATCCATTTATATTTTCTCTTCTGAGAAGTGTCTGTTCATGTCTTTTGTCCAGTTTGTAATTGGATTGTTTATCTTTTTGTTGTTGAGTTGAACAATCTCTTTATTTATTCTGAATACTAGACCCTTATCTGATATATGGATTCAAATATTGTCTCTCATTGCATAGACTGCCTTTTTACTTCCTTGACAAAGTTCTTTGATGCACAAAAGTTTAATTTTGAGGAGTTACCATTTATCTATTTCTTTCTTCAGTGCTCATTCTTTGGCTGTAAGATCTAGGAAACCGCCTCCTATTACAAGTTTTATAAGATATTTCCCTACATTTTCTTCTTAGAGTTTTATAGTCTTACCTCTAATGTTTAGGACTTTTATCCATCTTGAGTTAATTTTTCTATAAGGTGTGAGATACGGATCTTCTTTCATTCTTTTGCATGTGGATATCCAGTTCTCCAAGCACCATTTATTGAAGAGACTGCTCTGTCCCAGGTAGTTGGCTTGACTGCCTTATCAAAGATCAATTATCCATAGATTAGAGGGTCTATATCTGAATACTCTATTCAATTCTACCTACCTTTATGCCAGTACCATGCTATTTTGACCACTGTAGCTTCATAATACACCTTAAAGTCAGGTAGGGTGAGACTTACGGCTTCATTTTTCCTCCTCAAGATATTTTTAGCTATTCAGGGCACCCTGCTCTTCTAAATGAATTTGGTTATTGATATTTCTGTTTCTGCAAATAAAGTTTTTGGGATTATATTTTATATTGCATTGAATGTATAAATCAATTTAGGTAGATGTGCTGGTTTGAAAGGATGTATGTACCTTAGAAAAGCCATGTTTTAATCCTAATTTTATAATTTTATAAATCCAACTGTTTCTTCTAATCCCTGTTCAGTACTGTATGTTTGAATCTGTAATTAGATCATTTTCCTGGAGATGTGACTCACTGTAGAGTGGTTGTTAAGCTGGATAAGGTTGAAAATATGTCTCCACTCATTTGGGTGAGTCTTGATTAATTTATGGGAATCCTATAAGAGATTAAACATTTTGGAGAAAGCAAGAGCTTCTGAGAAAGCAGAACGATGTAGCCGTGAGAAGCAGAGAGTCTACCAGCCAGTGACCTTTGAAGATGAGCAAGAAAAATGCTTCCTGGAGAGCTTCATGAAACAGGAAAGAAAGCTAACAGATGATGCCACGTTTGACATGTGCCCTTTGCCATGTTTGACATGTGCCCTTACACTTGAGAGAGAAACTCTGAACTTCATTGGCCTTCTTGAATCAAGGTATCTTTCCTTGGATGCCTTAGATTGGACATTTCTATGGGCTTGCTTTAATTGGGACATTTCCATGACTTAAAAGCTGCTAACTTGCAACTTATTAAACTCCCCTTTTTAAAAGCTGTTCTGTTTCTGGTATATTGCATTCCGGCAGCTAGCAAACTTGAACAGCAGAATTGGCATCTTAACTATATTTAGTTTTCAAGTCCATGAACACGGTATACCCTTGCATTTATTTAGGTCTTCTGTGATTTCTTTCAGCAATGTCTTGTAGTTTTCTGTATAGGTTGTTTGTATTCTTAGTTAAATTTATTCCTAGGTATTTTATTATTTTGGTTGCATTTGTAAATAGATTTTTTCCCCTTGATTTCCTCCTCAGATTGCTCATTACTACTGCATAGAAGCACTACAGATTTTTGAGTGTTGATCTTGTACCCTGTCACTTTGCTGTACTCATTTATTGGCTCTAGTAGTTTTACTGTGGGTTTTTCAGGTTTGCAGTAAATGATCATCTGCAAACAGTGAGAGTTTTACTTCTTTCTTTCCAATGTGATGTCTTTTATTTCTTTTTCTTGTCTGATTCCTCTGGCTAGAACTTCAAACACAGTGTTGAATAGCAGTGGTGACAGTGGACATTCTTATTTTATTTCTGATCTTAGGAGGAAAGCTTTCAATCTTTCCCCATTGAGGATGATGTTAGCTGTGGGTTTTTAATATATTCCCTTTATCATGTTGAGAAAGTTCCCTTCTATTCCTAACCTTTGTAGTATTTTCAGCAAGAAAGAATGTTGAATTTTGTCAAATACCTTTTCTGCAATTGACTTGATCATGTAATTTTTTTGCTTTGATTTGTTAATATGGTGTATGACATTAATTGATTTTCTTATGTTGAACCAGCCTTGCATACCTGCAATGAATCCTATTTGGTCATGGTGTATAATTCTTTCATTGTGCTGCTGGATTTGATTTGCAAGAATTTTGTTGAATTTTGCATTTATATTGCAGAGATTGGTCTGTAATTTTCTTTCCTTGTAGTGTCTTTGTCTGGTTTTGGTATGAGGGTGATGTTGGCTTCATAGAACAAGCTAGGTAGCCTTTCCTCCTCTTCAATTTTTTTGAAGAGTTTGAGCAGAATTGTACTAATTCTTTCTTGAATACTTTGTAGAATTCATATGTGGAGCCATCTGGTCCTGGACTTTTCTGTTTTGGGGAGCTTCTTGATGAATGATTCATTTTCTTTACTTGTGATTGGTTTGTTGAGGTCATCTATTTCTTCTCAAGTCAATCTTGGTTGTTCGTGCCTTTCTAGGAAGTTCTCCATTTCATCTGTGTTGTCTACTTTATTAGCATAAAGTTACTCATAGTATCCTCTCATTACATCCTTTATTCCTGCAGAGTCAGTTGTTATGTCTCCTCTTCCATTTCTGATTTTATTTATTTGCATCCTCTCTCTTTTTCTTTTTGTCACCCTTGCTAAGTTGAGCCCATCAATTTTACTCTTTTTCTTAAAGAACCAACTTCTGGTTTTATTGATTTTTTTTCTCAATTGTTTTCAATTTTATTTATTTCTGCTCTTTGTTATTTCTTTCCTTTTGCTTTCTTTGAAGTTAGTTTGCTATTCTTTCTCTAGTTCTTCCAGTTACACAATTTTTGCTCTTTCTTCTTTTTTTAGATAAAGGTATTTAAGGCAATAAATTTCCCTCTTCACACTTCCTTTGCTGCATTCTATAAATTTTGATATGTTGTGTTTTCATTTTAATTTTCCTCAAGATATTTACTGATTTCTCTTGTAATTTCTTCCTTTACCCACTGGTTGTTTAAGAGTATGTTGTTTAGCCTCTGTATATTTGTGAATTTTCTGGCCCTCTTCCTATTTTTGATTTCCAACTTCATTCCTTTGATCTGAGAAGGTGTTTTGTATGTTTTTAATCTTTTTCAATGTATTGAGATTTGCTTTGTGACCCAGCGTATGGTCTATCCTTGAGAATGATCCATGAGCACTTGAGAAAAAGGTGTATCCTGTAGTTGTGGGGTGTAATGTTCTATAAATGTCTGTTAAGTCTAGTTCATTTATTGTATTATTAATATTCTCTGTTTCTTTATTGATCCTCTGACTGAATGTCCTATCCATTGATGAGAGTGGGGAATTGAAATCTCCAACTATTATGGTAGAGGTGTGCATTTCTCATTTCAGTGTTTGCCTCATGCATTTTGGAGCACTCTAGTTTGGTGCATATATATTTGTGATTGTATGTCTTGTTGAATTGTTCCTTTTATTAATACATAGTGTCCTTCTTTGTCTCTTTGAATTGTTTTACATTTGAAGTCTAATTTGTTGGATATTAGTATAGCTACTCCTGTTCTTTTCTGATTGTTGTTTCCATGAAATATCTTTCCTAACCTTTCACTTTCAACCTCTCTTTATCCTTGGGTCTAAAATGTGTCTCCTGTAGATAGCATATAGGTGGTTCCTGTTTTTCAATCCATTCTGCCAGTCTGTGTCTTTTTTTTTGCATGGGCAGGCACTGGGAATCGAACCCAGGTCTCTGGCATGGCAGGTGAGAATTCTGCCCGCTGAGCCACTCTGCCCACCTCAGCCTATGTGTTTTGATTGGGGAGTTTAATCCATTAACATTTAGTGTTATTATTGTAACAGCAGTGCTTTCTTCTACCATTTTGTCTTTTGGATTTTATATGTCACATCTAATTTTTTTCTTCTTTTTACCTTTACAGATAGTCTTCATTTCTATACTCTTCTCCACACCTCTCTCCTGGTGGCCTCTAGTGCTCTCTTTAGTATTTCTTGCAGGGCCAGTCTCTTGGTCACAAATTCTCTCAGTGGTTTTTTTGTCTGAAAATGTTTTAATTTCTTCCTCAGTTTTGAAGCACAGTTTTGTTGGGTATAGAATTCTTTGTTGGCAGTTTTTCTCTTTTAGGATCTTAAGTATATCACTCCACTGTCTTTTCACCTCCATGGTTTCTGCTGAGAAATCTATTCATAGTCTTAATGGGCTTCCCTTGTATGTGATGGATTGATTTTCTCTTGCTGTTTTTAAAATTCTCTTTCTCTTTGACATTTTACAGTCTGATTAGTAAGTGCCTTGGAGTATGTCTGTTTGGATTTATTCTGTTTGGGGCATGCTGCACCTCTTGGATCTGTAATTTTATGTCTTTCATAAGAGATGGGAAATTTTCAGTGATAATTTCCTCCATTAGGCTTTCTCCTCCTTTTCCCTTCTTTTCTCCTCTGGGACACCCACGACACGTATGCTCGTGTGCTTTGTGTTGTCAATCAGTTTCCTGAGTCCTTGCTTATATTTTTCCATTCTTTTTCCTATGTTTTCTTTTGTGTATCAGATTCCAAATGTCCAGTCCTCCAGTTCACTAATCCTTTCTTCTGCCTCTTCAAATCTAACGTTACAGGTTTCCACTGTTTTTTCATCTCTTCTACTGTGTCTTTCATTCCGTGATTTGTTTTATCAGACTTTTGATTCCTTCTTTTTTTGCTCACCCATTGCCTTCTTTATATCCTCCCTCAACTCACTGATTTGATTTTTGATGAGATTTTCCATGTCTGTTCAAACATCCTCAATTAGTTGTTTCAACTTCTGTATCTCATTTGAATTGTTGGTTTGTTTCTTTGACCGGACCTTCAATTTTCCCAGTATGACTCATTATTTTTGTTGGTGTTAGGCATTTGATTTCCTTAATTAGTTTATTCTGGAGATTGTTTCCATTCCTTTATCTAGCATTTTCTTGCTGAGTGGCTTTGTTCTCTATCTGTTCTTTGACATTCAGTTCAGCTTATTCTAGACCTCTAGCATAGGTTTTGTTTAATGGATCAAATTTTTCAGTTTTTGTTTTTCTGTTTCTTGCCTTGCCTACATGGAGCTTTTTCTTTTTTTTTCTTAGGATAGTCTAATTAGATATTTTAGACCCTAGTAGTTACATTTTCCCAAATCAGTGTGGCTCCTCTCTGGAGGAAAGAGTCACCTGCATTAGTTTTCCCTGAGGATGAGATCCTGCAGGTTGAAAAAGTTCCCTGTGAAGCCTCTAGACTGTTTTTCCTATCCTGCCCAGTATATGGTGCTTCTCTGCTTGTGGTTGCCCACCAGTGTAAAGTGATGAGTTAATTAACTTCAGCAGACTTTACCTCCTAGGGGCCTGGTTGAGACAGAGGAGAGGTTGTAGGCTGGCTTTAATTGTTTCAGTTTTCTAGTCCCTGGGGTCTGAATTTCTTTGGGGAGGGATTCCACCTGAGCTGGGCCCCACCCCTCTCCTGGGGAAGGCACAGCCTTCAGGGAATTATCTCCTTTCATCTGACCAGCCTCTTGGTCTCTCAGGCAAGCTTAATTCCACCCTTGCCTGGGGCAGTTAGAGCCTGAGAAGCCTTGCAGTTGTTTTTAATGAGTTGTTAGGTAGTAGAAACAAAGCAAACAAAAAAAAATCCTTTTTTTCAAGTAGCACTCCAGTTCCTGGGGTTTGTTAACCAAGAGCTTAAGTTGTATGGTGCTCTGTGTATCTCCAGGTTGAATGCCCCCCCCCCCCCCTTTTTTTAATGGCCCAGCCCTTTTCAAGTATTTTGTGCTGTCCTATCCAAAAAGCCTCTGATTTTGTTTTTGTCAGCCCTGCCCCTTTGTGTGGGAATTGGGGGGTGGGGGGCATGGGGAAGAAACTCCTAGTGCCTTTAGCTCTTATTAGAGGTTCATTTGAGCTGGGGGCCTATTTTCCGTAATCAGATTTTTTTTTTTTTTTTTGCATAGGCAGGCACCAGGAATTGAACCTGGGTCTCTGATAGCAGGCAAGAATTCTGCCTGCTGAGCCACCATGGCCTGCCCTAGTAATCAGATTTTGTTAATTATTCCGCAGTTGGAGCTTGTTTGAGCTAACACCTTGATGCTAGTAAAGTCTTTTTCCTTTCTCCTTTGGGAACCAGCCTGTGGGTGACTGGTGCTTGCCTCCACGGCTTGGGGGACTTATATTTCTGGGTGGGATTGCAACTGGTCCAGCTTGTCCAGACTGGTGTACACTGTATGTCCGGTCACTGATATAGCCCCAGCAGTTGTTCTTTACTGTTCTTTGCTATTTACTAGGTGCTCTGGAGGTCGAACTAAATCCCACACCTTGCTAAGCTGCCATCTTGGAACTCCCCCAAAGCTGCACTTTGTTTTTCGGGACCCAGCAAATGCACCCTACAGCACTGAGGAGGCATTACTGTCTTTAAGTCTTCTGCATTTTTGTCCAGGATGGGTTGGGACAATGGCTCCCTCATAGTGATCCAAAGTAATGTATCAAAAGTGGTCAATGATTGGCTCATAAAAAGAACAAATACATGCATGTGTTTATTCTGCCTTCTTTATCTAGAAGTTTGTATTCTGAAATTATCAGCAGTTTTCTTTCCAGGTGGTAGATGGAGTGTTACAAGTGAAGTAAAATGTGAAAAAAATATTAAAACTTTGTTCTAACAACTAGATTCTCTAGAGGCAGTAATTATACCTGTTTTAGCCAAATTGAGTTTGGTACAGTGTTATCTTGGGGACATAGGCACTACTCTAAGTGGCTATCTAAAAGTAATATTTTGGCTCATCTTTCTACATCCTTGCTCTCTGAAAGCCAGCAGGTAGACTTACAGTACAATTTCACATCAGGAAGGATTTGTCTTTTTCCCTTGCCTTTCTCTTTCTTGGCTCTTATCAAAATACCATGCTTCTAGGCATTTGACATAAGTTTAATCTTACACTATCCCTTTGGTAGGTACATTATTCCATAAGAAAGCAACACTAGAAGAGATAAAGTTGGTCAAATAACTGAAACGTCTGTATTTGAGTTGATATATATATATATATATATAAAGTTGTAGAATATAAATTTAGGAAAAACAGAAAATTTGTAGTATATAAATTATAGAATACTTGCTACTAATACTTTTATGATACCCATCAGCAGCAATCATCATTTGCTAGAGTTTTTTAAAAATTGGTATTCATTGTAGTTGAAAAATAAATTCTAAAAAAGGCTTTGTTTCTCAACCAATGGGCAGTATATATATATAGCAGGTAGTATACTGACATTGTTGTGCTACTTTTATTCATGCTACCTAATAAAATAATGCTTTCCGATAAAACAGCAGTTTGCAAATTTAAATAGCAATTTTGAGTTTATAAGTTTTAGATAAAATAGGGTACTGATGAAAAGTTAATGCTAAGGGGTGCAAGGGTAGTTCAGTGGTAGAATTCTCACCTGCCATGTGGGAGACCCGGGTTTGATTGTTCTCAGAAACAAACAAGCAATCAAACAAACAAACAACAAAAATTCAACAAATGGTGCTGCAATAATAGAATATTCACATGGAAAAAGAAAAATGTGGCCCCACCATACAGCATACCAAAAAAAAGAAAGTTAATGCTAAAATGTACCTTTATTTGAATATGGAATTTTAAACGTGAAAACGTATTTTTTAAATGAAAATACTTTTTAAAGCTTATTACTGTAGTTTATGGCAGATTAACAAGGGTTTGTTGAATCTTAAAGAAAACTTGATATGATTGCATTATAAATATTACGATAGGAAATATTGCCTATTATCTGAGCTACTTTTATAAACTTCTGTAATTTTAATTATATTCCTCATATGTAAAGATTCTTGTAGTGTAACCTTTTGTGGATAGTTATAACTTGTGATATGTAACATAAGTATATCATAGCTTTGATGCAAATCATCCACTTCCTTCACCTTCAGAACTAATTCCAAGATTAAATTGGTATGGGCATTTTGATATGTTGAGAAGAAAATATCAACATCAATTATCTTTATGTAACATTGGGAGAGGAGACCCACGAGCATTGAAGTCCCAAATTATTCCTAACAGACATAACATTTTACTCTTCAGAAGTACTAACTGGGTAGGAGTACTAAGGGGTGGTATTGATTTCTCATTTATCACAGCCATGTTTCTCTTAAAGTTCTAATGGCTGTGTTGCTGCATTTCACTCAAGTTTATTCATATACGCTGACTTAGTGTTTAATTCCAGATTTTGCTGGCTTAATGATTTTAGTAGCAATGGGAATAATACCAGATAAAAGAAGAGGCTGAAAATACGGTCAAAGCCAGGAAGAAGTCTAGTTGTCATAAACATTTTCGAAACACACACCCTAATCAACACTGGCATATATGTCCTTAGAAATCTGTGAGAATTTTCTTCTTTGTAGAGTAAACATCTTTAGTTGGCTTCAGGTCTGTTTTGCTTTTCTTTTATATATGTATGTATGTATGCATGCATTTAATTTTGAATTTGTAGAAGACTGATAAAGGGGCCTGATTTGTACAGTAATAGAAATATATTTACCTGGGTTAAAAATTAATAGGGACTCAAAAATATAAAATAAAAAGTTTTAAAAGCATTGAAAACTTTATTGGTTATATAATAGCCAGTAAAAGGAGAGGAATAAAGACAAGAAGGGGAGAAAGAGAATATAATAGCAGCTACTATATTGAATGCTTATTCTGTGTAGGGCATTGCATTTTGCAGATCTTAACTCACTGAATCTGCGTAACACAGATTGTGGAGCAGGGACTATTATGTCTGTTTTATTTTGGAAGGAACCTGAGGCAAAGAGTGATTAAATAACTTACCCAAGTATTTGAATTCAGGCAGTGTGGTTGCCACGCTCATCCTATAATATTATGCTGCTGCTTCATAGAACTGAAGGAGAATCCAGAGGAGGGTAGACAGGCTGGTTGGTGGTCTCTGATCTAGACAAAAGGACAGAACTACATGGTCAGGACTAAAAACACAGAGATTTATGCAGTAATGTCCCCATCTTGTGGTATTTCGTTAAAATTTAACAACTTTAAACTACGTCTAAGCTAAATGAGTTAATTGGAGTTCAAATAAAATTCAAATGAGGGCCAGCGGTCTCACACTCTTGCAATAATAATAATGTTATTATTACTCATTTAATTCTTATAATGACCTTTGGAGATAAATGCTGTTATTTCCCCCATTTTATACATGAGGGTAAATGTATAGCCCAGGGTCACATTGCCAGTATACGACCAAGTAGGGGGTTGAGTCCAGGCACTCTGGCCCCAGAGCCTGTATTTGTAACTGTCATGCTATACATAGTATTTTTTTAAAATGTGTACATGTGTCAATAAAAGGCAAATGTAAATATAAATCTGCTTTATTGAAGCACAAATGTGTATTCACAAACCTCTATTTTTTTCCAGTTTGTTTTAATTACTCTGAAGTTGTAACTGTTGAAAGGAGGTGTTTCATTTTATAACTACTTCTTTGGTACAAGGCCATTCTTAAGTATGGTTTGGGCCCGATCAGTGCTTTTCCATACCTCCTAACCCAATTTTTTTCTGTTACCCTCCTCCAGAGCTAGGATTCTGGCTTATAAATGGTACATTTTAACATGTTCCCAATTTATCAAGAAAATAGTGATACATAGCTTAATTTGTAGAAATTTGTAGAGAATCTTTGAGAGGTTATCTTTGTAATATGAATGAAAACTTTTGGGATTGAGAAAGTTTAGAGTAAAATTTCCATGTAGAATTGCCCCAGTAAATTCCTTTTACTTACATGTTTGGAGCACAGCTTTTAGATTTAGTACGGTAGTGTTGAAGAGTATGTAAGGATTTGGTTTGAGGGAGATAAATTTTTGCAGGAAAATATTTAAGTACCTCATTAACATTAAACTGTTTCTGTTATCCCATAATCTCTTTTTATCTTTGTTGATGTAAAGACATAAATTGTTTTAATCTTTTTTTGCACGTTTAAACATACTATTTTGTATACATTCATTTTTCAATACATACATTCACTTTTGGTAAGGATCTGTTGATTTGTTAAGAATGGAACTATATAGTGTTCCATCATGCTGCTTAATATGGTACACAGGCAATCTGTTCTTGCTGAACACTTTAGATTAAAAAAAAAACCAATCTGTATCTAGAAATATCTGATGGGATTCTGTGTGGGATTGAGTCTAGAGGTAATAGATTAAAAAAAAAACAACTTTATTTTGAAATAATGTTAAACATAAATAGTTGAAAGAATAGTATAAAGAATTCCTGAAACTCATTCCCAGGATTCACTAATTTAGTGTTTTGCTGCATTTATTTTATCATTTTCTCTAAATTTATACACTTTTTTCCTGAACCATTTGAGAGTTGATTAAATTTTTCATGTCCCTTTACCCATTAGTACATAAGTTTGTATTTCCTGACAACAAGAATATTAGAATTATATAGATTAGCTAGGTCTCCCATCATTGTAGTTGTTGAAACAGTACTCTAGAATCTTTTTAATGAGGAAATGTAGGGAGAGTAAAGCCAAAGACAGTTCTAATCTGCCAAGCATGTGCATGAAGACGCAGAGTAAATAGTTATTCTTACATGCCATAAATATTTGAACCCCAGGCATGGTCCTGGTCTGTAAGGGATAAAACTTTGGCCATAATACATGTTATACCTTTGGGATTATAATTTGGTTGGGGTGGAGGCTGTGGTATAGATACAGACAGTCAGAGAAGCCGTTTCAATACAGTGCTGTAAATACAATGATAGAAAGGATAGAAAACCTTCCTCATTAAAACTTTGAGAATGAATTATAAAATGCGTTTATAAGTCAGAGGTTGAAGGCTTTGGGAAAGAAAGAAGCTAGATTAAAGAATATTAGACCTAAGTGAATATCTAGGATGTGAAGGAGGTGCACTATGGCATGAATTCAGAAAATTTGGCACTGAAAAGGAGAAAATAGTACTGTGACGGGAAGAGGATGCCCAGAAGAATTGAGTGTTTTTCTGTTCTTCTCTCTTGTTCCTCCTTCTGCACCCCCAAAGGGCTAGGCTAGTTGAGTATCAGAGACCAGATATTGGAGAATGAATGAACTGAATCTAGGATATGCTTAGTTTTGGAGGAACAAAAGGGAAGGAGAAGAATATGGTTACAGGTTACATTTTTATTTTTGTTTGTTTACATGTGTTTGTGGTTTTTTGCTTTTGTTTCTATTTGTTTTACAGGATACATTTTTTAAAAACTTTTTTATTGTATAATATGACATATATACGAAACAAAGAAAGAAAAAAGTGATAGTTTTCAAAGTACCCTTCAACAAGTAGTGACAGGACATATTCCAGACTTACCATTGGATACCATATGATCCTCTCAAATTTTTCCTGCTAGCTGCTATAAAGCATAAATATTTTTTTTATCATCACAATCAACTAACATGTTTACAAAAAGCAAAAAATTTCAAAGCACAGTAACACAATTAGTTGTAGAACATATTCCAAACTTTGGCATGGGTTACAATTCCACAATTTTGGGTTTTTACTTCTAGCTGCTCTAAGATACTGGAGAGTAAAAGAGGTGTCAATTTAATTATTTGGCAATCATATTCATTTTTTAAATCCTATCTTCTCTGTATAACTCCACCATCACCTTTGATCTTTCTATCCCTCTCTTTAGGGGTGTTTGGGCTATGGCCCTTCTAACTTTTTCATGTTGGAAGGGGCTGTCAATAATATGGGGTAGGGTAATGGACGTTCTGGAGAAGTTGTGCCTTCTAGGTTTCAGGATTTATCTGGACCAGGGACCCATCTGGAGGTTGTAGGTTTCTTGAAAGTTACTCTAGTTCATGGAACCCTTGTAGAATCTTATACATTGCTCTAGGTTCTTTATTATTGACTGGAATGGCCCTGGTTGAGGTTTGACAGATTATAATAGGTAGCAGTGTCTAACTGAAGCTTGAGTAAGAGTGATCTCCAGAGTATCCTCTCAACTCTATTTGAACTCTCTCAGCCACTGATACTCTATTAGTTACACTTCTTTTCCCCTTTTTGGTCAGGATGGAATTATTGATCCCACAGTACCAGGGCCTGACACGTCCCTGGGAGTCATCTCTCACGCTGCCAGGGAGACTTTCACCCCTGGATGTCATGTCCCACATAGTGGGGAGGGCAGTGATTTCACTTTCAGAGTTGGGCTTAGAGAGAGTGAGGCTACATCTGAGCAATAAAAGAGGTCCTGCAGAAGTAACTCTTAGGCATATCTATAGATATGTAAATAGCTTCTCTGCTACCTCCATAGGCTTCACAAGAATAAGCCTCAAGATCAAGGGCTTAGCTTATTAATAGATTTGGGTGTCTATAAGATACATTTTTTTTTTTAAACCCCTTACCCCTCGCTTTCATTTACCACTAGCATTTCAAACTAAATTTATTTTAACATTTGTTCCCCCTATTATTTATTTTTATTCCATATGTTCTACTCTTCTGTTGATATAGCAGATAAAAGGAGCATCAGACACAAGGTTTTCACATTCACAGAGTCTCATTGTGAAAGCTATATCATTGTTCAATCATCATCAAGAAACATGGCTACTGGAACACAGCTCTACATTTTCAGGCAGTTCCCTCCAGCCTCTCCACTACATCTTGAACAACAAGGTGATATCTACTTAATGCGTAAGAATAACCTCCAGGATAACCTCTCGACTCTGTTTGGAATCTCTCAGCCATTGACACTTAGTCTCATTTCATTCTTCCATATAGGATACATTTTAATGATGAAAATCCTCAGGATAGATGGAAGTAATTTTCTTGGTTATAGAGGGAGGTGGGGGCATATAAAGAGGGGGGAAAGGGTAGAACTAGAAGCTTGAAGAAAATTGATACTACTTGAGAGGATGAATTAGGGAGCAAGAAGAAAAGAATAAAGGAGTATTGCCAAGCAGTGGTCAAGGCCCAGTGGAAGTTCAACAGCATGAGTAATGTGTCCTGGACATGATGTTTCTGCATATTTCTCCAATAGAGCCTTATTGTCCAGAAGTAAAGTGAGGTTATCCTTAAATTATCAAGGATTAGGATCATCTGATTCTTACCTTTTTAATTTTTGCATAAAAGAATGAAAGAGAATTGCATGCAACTTTTCATTTCTATTTTAACAGTTCATTTCAGTGATCTTTTTCTCTTCTTCTTGCACGACAATGACAGCTGCTTTTCTTCACTTCCTTTACCTATCATTTTCTTCCTTCCTGCATTTTTCACAGCATGCTATTTCTCTGAGATGTCCCAGACAGCAGGCCAAACATCATATTGACTTCACAGAAGAACAGGCCGAGCTGACACCTGTAAGTTATGTAAACATGTCTTTGGCACAACTTATATATATATCAGTGAAGAGGAATACATTCATTTAGAACTCCTGATGAGGAAACCTCTTTTCATATGCTCAGGTTTTTGAAATAAAAATTAAACCAAACTTAAAATTAAACATGTCAAAACAAATGAGCAACTTTATGGTATATGCTATTGAATATCAATACTCAGTGTAAGATTAGATAGGTTTAACATATCTGAGGTAGAGATTTTGTATTGGAACATGAAACCATGTACTTTCTTTTTTTCATTCTGAAGCTAAGGGCTTTTATAAATTTCTGTAAGATATTAACAGAAATAGCTGCTCTTTAGAATGGAGATATCAAACAGAATGACTTTTTAGCACTGATGCTTAACTAAAAACCTCCTTTCTTAAACATATTCCCTGTTCGGTAGTTGACAAACCTGGATCTTCAGAGTAGCACTGCCCTATGTGGTAGCCATTGGCCACATGTGGCTATTAAGCACTTGGAATTGTGGTTAAGCCACAATGAGATGTGCTGTATGGATGAAATGCACACTGGATTTCAAAGACAGTATGGAAAAATAAAAAGTAAGATAGCTCATTAAAATATTTTTGTATTGGGTGGGCCATGGTGGGGTGGTAGCAGGATTCTCACCTGCTATGCCGAAGACTTGGTGCCTGCCCATGCAAAAAAATATATAATAATATGTGTATGTTTTTAAATTATAGTAGTTTGATATTTTTGGTTAAATACGTTTTTTTTCACCTATTCCTTTTTACTTTTCAAATGTGGCTACTAAAATTAGTACTACCGAATTATGTATGTGGATGTGGTTTAAAGGGGGGAAATTTGGGTAGTGTATATGTTGCTAAAACAAAAATTAAAAAACAAAAAACCAACCATAGGACTATACAAAACAGTGAACCCTAAAGTAGACTATGGACAATAGTTAATAATACAGTTATAACAATAATCTCATCAATTGTAACAAAGCTATTGTGCCAGTGCAAGATGTTAAAAATGGAGATGGATATATGAGAACTTTGTACTTTCTGCATGATCTTTCTGTAAAATATGTAAGTGCTTTGAATGTGGCTATTATAATATTTTAAATTAGATTTGTGGCTTGCATGAAATTCCTGTTTGATAATGCTGCCTCATAGCCATCTATGAAGCATATTAAAACGCACACACACACACACACACACACACACACACACACACACACACACACACACACACATCTGTACCCACCTCAGACCAACTGAAGTAGTCTCTTTGATCTTTCTTTTTCTCTCCCCCTCTTTCTCTGTCTCCCTTCTTTTTTCTCAATCCTTTCAGACCCAATATCCCATTTTATAACAAATAACTTATAACACCATCCTTATTGTCATAAATGAAATTCATCAGTAAAATAACCTACCTGTGAAGTAGTCAAACCCCGTACCTGCTTATAATCAAGAATTTTGGATTTAAGAGAGGTGAGAAGATTGTTTGATAACCTTTATCTTGTGCCCTATGATTGTAAAAACCTTGTGACTAACCTTCATTTGTACTCATTTATTCAGTTGTTCAACTTTAGAGTCTTGTAATCACTAAAGATAGCCACTTATGTTTATTAATGAAGGGTCTTGGGTCCACCCAGAACTAACCCACTCCAAGTCCAAAGTTATCTTGATGACTGAGACTACATCTAACCAAAGTGGGTCCACCAGACATGCGTAGTAGCTTTGACTTTAACCTACAAGTCAGCTATACCTCATTCCACCAGTTTCTCTCACATATTCTGTGACTAAGAATGTGTGTAATCAGTCTGCACATCCTCAATAATTAGATCACCTCTAATTACATCATCTGGGCCTGCTGTGCTCATTATCCTAAACCCTGTCCATCTTTTCTCTAATAAAACTACCATAATTGCTGCAGTTCAGGGAGGCAGATTTTGGACCAGTAAGGCCATCTGCTCTCATACTACACACCTAGTAATAAACTCTTTCTCTCTTTGAAAAAATAAAGAGAAGTGAGATCAGAAGTCAGTTTTTGCAAGAAGTGTAGGAAAAAAGAGCAGAAATAAGAGTAGACTCTAGAATTAAAATGTGTTGTAACAAAGGCATACTTGTATGTGTGGTGAGAAAAAAGGAAAAATAACCTTAACAGAAGTAGGGGTAATGTGCTAAGACAAATACTGATTGTCAAAGTAGAGGAAATGGAGAAGTACCAAATTCTTAAGTGAGACAAATTTATTTATTATGGTAGCGACAAAATCAAATAATTTTGAAACTTGATATTTTACATGGATTTCTCATTGCGCTATAAATATTTTAAATAAGACCATCTTTATTAATAAAACTCTGAACTTCCTGCATTTCATATGCTTTCACAAATTTAATAGTATTTGATTCTTAATTCTGTTAAAAGGAATTTCATATTTCCTTCTGTCATTTACTTACATGTGACAGAGTGCACACTGATATTGCTATGTGGTATTGGCAACTCCTACTTGAAGCAAGGTTTCCAATGGTAAAATGATCCTCTAACATTATGAAGAATTGCATCTTGGTAAATTTCTAAACAAAAAAATGTCTAGACTTCAACATTTTACTCAGTAGTAGCATTTCTGGAAAATTCAATGAATATTAAAGTTATACAAAAATACTTTGTCTGTATATGTAAAATGGAGCAAGGTTTTAAGCTAAGATAATTAAAAATGGGATTTCCTGTCTATATGCCTTTCCATGTATGTGATTTGAAAAATCTTGTGGGATATGGGAATTTTGTTGTTGTTATTATGTGACATTTTTCCTTTCTTGCAGAGCATCTGGTATTACTAAACACCTCCCTCTGTTGTGACAATACAGAATTGCTCCTCACAGTTTTGATAATACCTCCTTGAGGGCAGTACCTCTCTCTTTGAGGACCCTGGTCTCTAATCTCTGTTTGCTCTGTCTCTGTCTACCCCAGCTGCCTCTTACTTATTCTTCAAGACCCTAAGCTTTTTCAAAAATTCTTTAGTGAGCCCCTAATTTTGGTTAGGACCACTTACTTGTTCCTGTACCTCTTAATACATCATATCATAACTGCCTGTTGCATTTGTTTGTATCTCTCTATTAGACACAACTCTGTGAGAGGAAGAAATGTCTATCTTGGTCACCTTTGTACTCTAGTGCCTTGCATGGCTCAAAATTGGAATCTAATAAATAGATTAATAAATGAAAGGAAGGGGGAAAGAAAATGGAGCTAATAAATCAGTGAAATGGTTTGAAAGTAAGCCACTAACTTTGTGTTTGTGAAAGAAAATGTAAGGCCCTATTTTATGAAGCTATGTATATTTTTTGTTACCAGCAACATGTACCAAAACTTAAGGTTGATTAGATATGCCCAAACACATTTTCTGTTTCTTCTCAGTCCTCCAGCTGTTCACTACTCTTCGCATTACTTTGAATCCTCTACCTCTAATAACCAGTTTCCCACCACTCCACTCTTCTCCTCCTCCTTTCTGAGGAACAAGCAGTTCTAGAAGCGATGAAGGGCTTCTGTTAATGAGGGAAAGAGGCATAAAGTAAGGCATTTATCAAAGGAAGAAGTTTACTGCTTTTGGTGTCTAGGTGTTCTTTCTTCTGCATACAGCTACCTGTGGTTTAGATACAGGGAACGTGGAGACATTGGCTCCTGCCCTGCTAGCTAGTGACTAATAAGCATGACTATCCCAAGCACAAATGATTGTAATTTATGATTATGTTTAGCTATTATTTGTGTTCTCATTTCTTAAATGTTACACATTTTGGGATCACCCAGCATAATGACTATGTTCCTTTTATTTTAAGCTATTTAAATCTTTTAATATTTTTTAGTGAAGAAACTTCTATTCAGAGTCTTTAAACAAACACAATTAAATACCATTGCCTCTTACTGATCAGATTATAAATATCTTAGTGAGTTAATATCTGGAAGTTACAAGTTTAATAACTGATTAAGTAAATCTTTGGAAATTTCCTCTTAAAAGCTTAAACT
Source organism: Tamandua tetradactyla (assembly GCF_023851605.1). Taxonomy (NCBI): domain Eukaryota; kingdom Metazoa; phylum Chordata; class Mammalia; order Pilosa; family Myrmecophagidae; genus Tamandua; species Tamandua tetradactyla. Next base: position 178,601,437 of record NC_135329.1, on the reverse strand, counting down.
TGACATTAATATTTAGAATTATGTTCACCAATTCATAGTTTGTTTTCCTTGTCTGAAACAGATTCCATTTTTTTGAAAACTGTTCTGTCTGAATATATATAGATACACTACTTATTTGGGGGATCTTTTTCTGAGAAAGCAAGATAAATAGGGGTAGGTTTTCAAGAAATTATTTTCTTTATGTTTAATATAACTGTGTAAGAGTACATTTTTTCCATTACATGTGAGTAGCCAAAAATGAATGGAAGTAAAAGCAATGAAACTTTTAGTTGCCTTTTTAAATTGCCCTTTTCATTCTTCATCCTTCCCAATTTTCTTCTCAATTCTTAACTGATTCTAACTTCAAATAATATTGAATTTACTTACCTAATGCCTTTCTAAATGAGCAAACTAATCTAATAATGAAGTTAGTATTATTTTTTAACATGGTGTTTCTAATCCTGAAGTAGTGTGCTTTTGTGGTCTGTGACAATGTATTTTCTGAGAGAGGGTGCTGCGCTAGTATTTATTCACATAAGTTTCTTTCCAAAAGATTTGTTTGTCAAGAATAATTTGATATATACGTAGGTTTATCAACTATACTATTGTAGAATGTTTGCTACAATTCCATGCAGCTGTGTCATGCATTGTTTTAAATGACAGTTAGTAACTACATTAGCATTAAAAAGAAATACAATTCTGAAACGACTGGCATGTCTGAATTGCATGTATATTTAAACAGCTGCAGTTGTTCTATATGAGATAAATACAATTGCATAAATTTGTCTTATATTACTAAAAAGTCCTTAAGGAGGAAAAATGTAGTTAGGTAGTTTGCTATTCACATCATTTTTAATGAAAATATTTCAATTGAATTAATGTAACCAATTTAAGGAAACAACACTTCTTAATATTTTGTTCAAAATGTTCATTTCCTGTACAAGTCCTTCACTGTGTGAAACACAATTCTATTAGTATACCATCATTCTGATTTAGTGAGCAAATTAAAATTTTACTGAAAACATGTGATGTCCCCTGCTTGAGAGATTTATGGATATTATTCTCTTAGTGTAATTATCATTGAATTGGCCAAAAGTACTTACAGAAGGTTTACAAATTATGTAATTTTTTAAATTCTCACTAGAAAAATGCTGTTTAAAACTATATAGGTCTTGTATAGGCTTGAACAAGAGGAAAGGATATGTTTGATCATTGGTCTTCTTTGACATATTTATTTGTGCTGTGTATATAACACTCATGAACACTGCACTCAGAGGCAAACTGTTTCTGTGAGCTTTTGCAGTGTAGTATCCTTTTTCCCAAAGAATGAGAAACAAGCAAGTGTCTGCTGGGACATGCCTCATAGCCTGTATAGTGTCTTTGCCTCTTTCTTAAAAAAAAAAAAAAAGAAGTTCTTTGTAGACATGTTTTACTTAGTTTAGGAAAAAAATATGAGATAATTACAGAGTCAGTCTTGTTTATATATTTTAAACACATAAAACCTCCACTGACTTCTATTGCCTTTTTTGTTTTTCTCTCTCTTTTTCTGCATAAGCACTCCTATCTGGACAGGGAAACCTCCCTTCTTCTGAGAAACATTGCAGGAAAACCTTCTCATTTGCTGACCAAGGTGATACTTCTTTCCAGCTCCATGTAACTATTGCCTTATAGGTAGAATATAATTTCTGTTTGTTATTGTGCTCTCAGATGATTGTTTTCTTGTTTCAGCATTTTTGTTCTTATTAGAGGTACTTTTCTCTTATTGATAGTGATTATTTGATGATAATAACTATCCGAGAAATATTGAGAGTAGAAAATATTTTCAGTAATTTTTACTATTTTAAATTTTGTACATACCTAACAATGTTCCCTAGTCTGCTACACTTTTTTTTTAGTTTAACAATATGTTGTTCTTTAAAGTCTAAAAAACCATTGTCTTAGTTTTAACTTTTACCTCCGATGATTATTCATAACGTGAGTTTCTTTAGTAAACTTTGCTTTGTTTTCTAATTCTTGTCTGTTTTATCACCATCTTGTTTAAAATATTTACTTATAGAAACAGTTTTAATTTACATTAGCTTAATCAAATTGGAAGAGAAGGCTGCACTTTTAATTTGAATGAGTCTGGCTGGATTTTCCTTGCAATGCTATTTTGTATCACTTTAAAATCTTTTGGTCCTTATCATCCTTAGCCAAGAAATAATAGATAGGGAAGCTGAAAAACTTTCTACCTCTTTTTAAATGATGTCTCGACTTCATTATTTTATTTAAATAATGTTAAATTCAAGAATGTCATACTTGGTTATGGGTTACTTCTGAAGAATATACATAGTAATTATGGGTAATGTTCTAAATTGTTATTATTATTCCAGAGGGTTTTTGGTTGCTGTTAAAATAAAAAAAAATCATTTCTCCCTAACCTTGTAAACTTTTGAAAGAGATAAAGACTAAAAGTAAAATCTTCCCTGAGAAGCAGCTCAAAGAGAAGACCCTTTGACAAAATCAGTAATGAGACTGATTCTCTTGCTTGAGTTTCTCTTTCTCTTTTTTTAATTTTTAGTGATACAACAATGTACAGGCACATACATTTTTTTCTTGTGTTTTTTTAAAACTTTTTTATTTAGGCACATACATTCTTAACATACAAACATCCCATACATGGTATACAATCACTCCAGAAAAAGAAATAAAAAGAAAAAATGAAGAACTCATACTTACCATAGCCTTTACTCCCCCTCTCTTTGACCACTAGTATTTCCATCTATCCGGTATATATATTTTTTAATTTCAACATTTGTTCCCCCTTGTTCTAGTTTGCTAGCTGCCAGAATGCAATATACCGGAGACGGGATGGATTTTAAAAAAGGGGAATTTAATAAGTTGCTAGTTTACAGTTAAGGCCCAGAAAATGTCCAATCAAAGGCATCCAGGGAAAGATACCTTGGTTCAAGAAGGCCAGTGAAGTTCACGGTTTCTTTCTCAAGTGGAAGGGCACATGGCGAACACAGTCAGAGTTCCTCTCTCAGCTGGAAGGACACGTGGTGAACATGGCATCATCTGCTAGCTTTCTCTCCTGGCTTCTGGTTTCATGAAGCTACCAGGAGGCATTTTCCTTCTTCATCTCCAAAGGTTGCTGGCTCATGGACTCTCTGCTTTGTGGTGCTGCTCTCTCTGAATCTCCCATTCTCCAAAATGTCTCCTCTCTTATAGTACTCCAATAAACCAATCAAGACCCACCCAAATGGGTAGAGACATGTTGTCACCTACTCCAATTTAACAACCACTCTTGACTAAATCACATCATCTCCCTGGAGATGTTTGAAACTGTACAGTTTCAAACGTACAGTATTGAATAGGGATTATCTACCTTTATGAAATGGGATTTTGATTAAAACATGGCTTTTCTAGGGGGCATACTTCCTTTCAAACCAGCACACCCCTATTATTTATTTATTTTTACTCCATATATTTTACTCATCTGTCCATATTGTAGATAAAAGGAGCATCAGACACAAGCTTTCACAATCACATAGTCACACTGAGAAAGCGATATCATTATACAGTCATCTTCAAGAAACATGGCTACTGGAACACAGCTCTATAGTTTCTTGCACTTTCCTCTAGACTAATACACCTTAATCTAAAAAGGGGATGTATATAAAAAAAATGCATAAGAATAACCTCCAGGATAACCTCTCAACTTTGTTTGAAATCTCTCAGCCACTGACACTTTATTTTGTCTCATATCTCTCTTCTCCTTTTTAGTCAAGAAGGTTTTCTCAATTCCTTCATGCTTAGTCCCAGCTCATCCTAGGAATTCTTTACCACGTTGTCATGGAGGTTTATACCCCTGGGAGTCATGTCCCATGTAGAGAGTGAGAGGGTGGTGAGTTTGCTTGCTGTGTTGGCTGAGAGAGAGAGAGGCCACATTTTTTTTGAGCAACAAAAGAGGTTCTCTGAGGGTGACTCTTAGGCCTAATTTTAAGTAGGCTTAGTCTCTCCTTTGCAGGGATAAGTTTCATAGGACCCAACCCCAAGAATGAGGGCTTGGCTTATTGATTTGGTTGTCCCTACTGCTTGCAGCAATATTAGGAATTCTCCAAATGGGGAAGTTGAATTTTCCCCCTTTCTCACCATTCCCCTAAGGGGACTTTGCAAATACTTTTTTATTCACTGTTCAAATCACTCTGGGATTTATCAGGGCATTACCCTGGACAAACCTACAAAATCTCTTGCCCTATTCAAGGTTCCACGTATTTATGGTATTCAGTGAAACTGTCCATTTAAGTTATATTAGGAAATGCACTGGTCAAAATATAAATTTTGTACAAAATAAGCGTTTTTTGCTTTAGTCTCACACATAAGTTAAAGTTTTAAAATATGAAAGACCATCTATTTTCAACACCCTGTAATATTGACATTCCTTGGTTCTTCCTCACGCAAGAACATTTTTTTATTTGTACATTTAGTTACTATTATTGTATACTCTAGGCATTCCTAGATTATACCATCTCAGTCTTTATCTATCTTTACTTCTGGTTTATTTGTGCCCTCAGCTCTCCTCCCTCTATCATTCTCATATTCAGCTCCATTCGATGTACTAACATTATTGTGCTATAATCAGGTAGTATTGTGCTTTCCATTTCTGAATTTTTACAATCAGTCCCGTTGCACAATCTGTATCCCTTCAGCTCCAATTACCCAATATCACCATATTTCTATCTCCTGATGGTCTCTGTTCTTAACTGAAATTCTCCAAGTTCATTCATTAATGTTAGTTCATATCAGTGAGACCATACAGTATTTGTCCTTTTGTTTCTGACTAATTTCACTCAGCATACTATCCTCAGAGTCCATCCATGTTGTTATATGCTTCATGACTTTATTCTGTCTTACAGCTGCATAGCATTCCATCATATATATACACCACAGCTTGTTTAGCCGCTCATCTATTAATGGACATTTGGACTGATTCCATTTCTTGGCAATTGTAAATAATGCTGCTATAAACTTTGGTGTGCAAATGTCTGTGTCTTTGCCCTCATGTACTCTGAATGATACCTAGCAATGGTATTGTTGTATCATATGGCAATTCTATGCTTAGCTTCCTGAGAACCTGCCAAACTGCCTTCCACAGCTGTTTCACCATTTTACAGTCTCACCAACAGTGGATATGTGTGCCTCTTTCTCCACATATTCTCCAGTACTTGTCATTTCCTGTTTTATTGATGATGGCCATTCTAGTGGTTGTGAGATGATGTCTCATTGTGGTTTTGATTTGCATTTCCTTAATAGCCAGGGGAGTTGAACATCTTTTCATGTGCCTTTTAGCTATTTGTATTTCCTCTTCTGAGAAGTGTTTGTTCATGTCTTTTGCCCATTTTGTAATTGGGTTGTTTGTCTTTTTTGTTATTGAATTGAGTTCCTCTTTTTAACTAGGAATGGAATTAGAAGCTTAAAAATCAGGAAAGTATTAAACTCTAAGCAAGTTTTTAGCCTTGTAGCTATGTACCTTATGAACCCAGCAAAGTTATCTTGCCTTTTCCTCAGCTCTCCTCTCTTCTCTGTTTACTGTCTCTTTGTCTACAGTCCACATGCAGCTTTGAGTAAATGAAGAGCTGGTCTAGATCAGATCTCTTTTCCTGAGGGCACCATACTTCCAGATAGTTCTTAGGCATTTCCTGGAAGATTACCATCTTACCATCATCTCAGATCCCACAGTCTCTAGCTTCCTTATTCTCTTGGGGCTCCACAATTTATATCCATCTTCTCTTTTGGGTGTTTCTGTTTTTGTTCAGGATGCTGCCATTCTCCCAACTACCCAGACTGCTTCTTACCATCCTTTGGTGCCTTTCTTCTTCTAACTTATTATGTCAAATCTGTATGTCACTGTAGCCTGACTACAGTGTCTTTGAAGTTCACGTGCCCATTTCATTTCCATTTACACTACCCTAATATAGGCTCTTACCTCTTAGTGGAACTACTACAGTTGTCTCTTTTTTCTTGCCATTAACCTCCTCTAGTCTGTCTGTTTTGTACACTGCTGTCAGATTACAGTGACCATTTTACCATCTCTCTTGTTTATTTATTCAGTAAAGTTATTGAGCCATGTACTGTGCCAGGTACTGGAATACAACACTTGTGTAAGGTGGACGTATTTTTCACCTTCATAAACTCACAGACAACTTATGAAGATAAATAATAAACATTAACAAACAAACTAAAAAAATTCTAAGTCACATTAAGTGCTATGAAGTAGACAAGGAATTCAGAATTCGTGGGAGAGGGTTAGGGGTACATTTAATTAAGATGGTAAGATCAGAAAGGCCCTTAAGGCATTTAAGATAAAACCTGAAGGATAAAAAGATGCCAGTCTGGAAGTGGAGGGGCAGCGTTGCATTTAGATGGACTGAGGGAAGAAAAAGATTGGCCTTATAGTTAAGAAGCTACAAAAAGACCATGTTGCTGGAGCCACCATAGTTGTCTGAAGATTTGAGTGTCTCTCAGGCTGTCTTAGTAGTGCTAATGTCAGTATCCTCTGTACCACAGCAGTTGGCTATTTTGAAGCTAAAATAAGGATACTCTTGGTACATACCACCTTTGTGACAGTCTGGATCCCCTTACTCAAAGAGCATCATGCCCCCTTTACTGTCACCTCCCCTAATATGTCTGATGAAAGCATTAGAGACCTTGCTTCCTGAAACTAGGACAATGTAACCACTTAGTAGTTAGTACACGATAGAATGAACATAGTAGTTCTGTGCTTGGGCCAAATCAGCAAAAGGAATATCTTACATCACTGATCCAGTTGTCACTGTACCATTGTTAATGAAATAAATGTCCCGTATCCAGTTCTGAGCCAAGGGAGCGTCTTCAAAAACAGTTCCAACTGGTTTCTTCTAGGAGTTGGTAGCAGTGATGCAAAGGATCACATTTCCAAAATGGGAACAGTGGGCAAAGATTACATTGCTGATTCGGTGCCTGTTCATCTTTTATTTTTTTTAACCTTTTTATTTTATTGTACAATATAACATTCATACAAAGAAAATAAAGAAAAAAGCAACCGTTTTCATAGCACTCTTCAACGAGTAGCCACAGGACAAATCCCAGAGTTTATTCTGGGGTACCATACCATCATCTCTGGCCAACTGTTTTTTGTTTTATGTTTTTGTTTTTTTTTACATAATTTTTTATTTAAGAAAACAAGCAAATACACTTAGAATCACCAAAAATGGAAATCTTATTTAGCTTAACTATAGGCATATTTAAATAAAGTATCCATATTATTAGTATAAAGCCTGTGTTTATGCAGTTTCATAAGCCAATTTAAAATTAAGGCAACAAGGAAAAAATCTGCATATTTGGATAGCAAAGGTCTTAAATTCTAAGTATTAAAAACTGATACCATTTGGTCAGCTGTCAAAACTGTGAATGGTCTCAAAATATCAAGTAGAAAGTTCTTACAAATATCTTCATTGCTATAGTAATGACCTGTGTTACTAAATAATTTCCTTATTTCAGTAAAATATGAAGATACAAATCTTTTTACAATTAGCATATGGAAATCTTAACTACCTGTAATGAATATCTTGGTTAGCTTATCCATAGGATGCCCTTTAATCTTGGAGTACCATTCTAAAGGCCTTCCTTCACATTCGATCTTATCTAATATAACGCTTTTTTTGGTCACTCTTTGCTCCTTTAACCTTCTGTATTATTTTCTTTCCCATAGGATTTATCATTGGCATTATAATTACACATCTAATCTGTGAAAAAGACTAGATCCTAAAGAAACTGCTAACTACTGTTTAGTTCCTTAATTTCAGTCAGATATGTTTTAAACTCACAAAGCCTTTATAATTTCTTAGTGAAGGAATTAAATTAGCCAACCTCTCAGCAACTGTAACTCTTTCTCTAATTATTCTAATTTTTACACCAAAGAGAGTGTACTAACACTTTGTCACCACAGCATTGACTTTCATTTAATTGCAAGATCTTTACCTAGTGTTTGTTCTTTATGTAAATTTTTTTTTTTTTATTAACGGAAAGAAAAAAAAAAAAGAAATTAACACAACATTTAGAAATCATACCATTCTACATATGCACTCAGTAATTCTTAACATCATCACATAGATGCATGATCATTGTTTCTTAGTACATTTGCACCGGTTTAGAGGAACTAGCAACACAACAGAAAAAGATATAAAAGTAGTAGTAATAGTAAAAAACAACAACAACAAACAAACCAACAAGCAAACAAAAACAAAAAAAACCCTATAGCTCAGATGCAGCTTCATTCAGTATTTTAACATGATTACTTTACAATTAGGTATTATTGTGCTGTCCATTTTTGAGTTTTTGTATCTAGTCCTGTTGCACAGTCTGTATCCCTTCAGCTTCAATTACCCATTGTCTTACCCTGTTTCTAACTCCTGCTGAACTCTGTTACCAATGACATATTTCAAGTTTATTCTCGAATGTCCGTTCACATCAGTGGGACCATACAGTATTTGTCCTTTAGTTTTTGGCTGGATTCACTCAGCATAATATTCTCTAGGTCCATCCATGTTATTACATGGTTCATAAGTTTATCTTGTCTTAAAGCTGCATAATATTCCATCGTATGTATATACCACAGTTTGTTTAGCCACTCTTCTGTTGATGGAGATTTTGGCTGTTTCCATCTCTTTGCAATTGTAAATAACGCTGCTATAAACATTGGTGTGCAAATGTCCGTTTGTGTCTTTGCCCTTAAGTCCTTTGAGTAGATACCTAGCAATGGTATTGCTGGGTCGTATGGCAATTCTATATTCAGCTTTTTGAGGAACCGCCAAACTGCCTTCCACAGTGGTTGCACCCTTTGACATTCCCACCAACAGTGGATAAGTGTGCCTCTTTGTCCGCATCCTCTCCAGCACTTGTCATTTTCTGTTTTGTTGATAATGGCCATTCTGGTGGGTGTGAGATGATATCTCATTGTGGTTTTGATTTGCATTTCTCTAATGGCCAGGGACATTGAGCATCTCTTCATGTGCCTCTTGGCCATCCGTATTTCTTCTTCTGGTAGGTGTCTGTTTAAGTCTTTTTCCCATTTTGTAATTGGGTTGGCTGTCTTTTTGTTGTTGAGTTGAATAATCTCTTTATAAATTCTGGATACTAGACCTTTATCTGATATGTCGTTTCCAAATATTGTCTCCCATTGTGTAGGCTGTCTTTCTACTTTCTGGATGAAGTTCTCTGATGCACAAAAGTGTTTAATTTTGAGGAGCTCCCATTTATTTATTTCCTTCTTCAGTGTTCTTGCTTTAGGTTTAAGGTCCATAAAACCACCTCCAATTGTAAGATTCATAAGATATCTCCCAACATTTTCCTCTAACTGTTTTATGGTCTTAGACCTAATGTTTAGATCTTTGATCCATTTTGAGTTAACTTTTGTATAGGGTGTGAGAGATGAGTCTTCTTTCATTCTTTTGCATATGGATATCCAGTTCTCTAGGCACCATTTATTGAAGAGACTGTTCTGTCCCAGGTGAGTTGGCTTGACTGCCTTATCAAAGATCAAATGTCCATAGATGAGGGGGTCTATATCTGAGCACTCTATTCGATTCCATTGGTCGATATATCTATCTTTATGCCAATACCATGCTGTTTTGACCACTGTGGCTTCATAATATGCCTTAAAGTCAGGCAGCGCGAGACCTCCAGCTTCGTTTTTTTTCCTCAAGATGTTTTTAGCAATTCGGGGTACCCTGCCCTTCCAGATAAATTTGCTTATTGGTTTTTCTATTTCTGAAAAATAAGTTGTTGGGATTTTGATTGGTATTGCATTGAATCTGTAAATCAATTTAGGTAGGATTGACATCTTAACTATATTTAGTCTTCCAATCCATGAACACGGTATGCCCTTCCATCTATTTAGGTCTTCTGTGATTTCTTTTAACAGTTTTTTGTAGTTTTCTTTATATAGGTTTTTTGTCTCTTTGGTTAAATTTATTCCTAGGTATTTTATTCTTTTAGTTGTGATTGTAAATGGGATTCGTTTCTTGATTTCCGCCTCAGCTTGTTCATTACTAGTGTATAGAAAAGCTACAGATTTTTGAATGTTGATCTTGTAGCCTGCTACTTTGCTGTACTCATTTATTAGCTCTAGTAATTTTGTTGTGGATTTTTCTGGGTTTTCTACATATAGTATCATATCGTCTGCAAACAGTGATAGTTTTACTTCTTCCTTTCCAATTTTGATGCCTTGTATTTCTTTTTCTTGCCTAATTGCTCTGACTAGAGCTTCCAACACAATGTTGAATAATAGTGGTGGTAGTGGACATCCTTGTCTTGTTCCTGATCTTAGGGGGAAAGTTTTCAATTTTTCCCCATTGAGGATGATATTAGCTGTGGGTTTTTCATATATTCCCTCTATCATTTTAAGGAAGTTCCCTTGTATTCCTATCTTTTGAAGTGTTTTCAGCAGGAAAGGATGTTGAATCTTGTCAAATGCCTTCTCTGCATCAATTGAGATGATCATGTGATTTTTCTGCTTTGATTTGTTGATATGGTGTATTACATTAATTGATTTTCTTATGTTGAACCATCCTTGCATACCTGGGATGAATCCTACTTGGTCATGATGTATAATTCTTTTAATGTGTTGTTGGATACGATTTGCTAGAATTTTATTGAGGATTTTTGCATCTATATTCATTAGAGAGATTGGTCTGTAGTTTTCTTATTTTGTAATATCTTTGCCTGGTTTTGGTATGAGGGTGATGTTGGCTTCATAGAATGAATTAGGTAGTTTTCCCTCCACTTCGATTATGTTGAAGAGTTTGAGGAGAATTGGTGCTAATTCTTTCTGGAACGTTTGGTAGAATTCACATGTGAAGCCGTCTGGTCCTGGACTTTTCTTTTTAGGGAGCTTTTGAATAACTAATTCAATCTCTTTACTTGTGATTGGTTTGTTGAGGTCGTCTATTTCTTCTTGAGTCAAAGTTGGTTGTTCATGTCTTTCCAGGAACCTGTCCATTTCTTCTAAATTGTTGTATTTATTAGCGTAAAGTTGTTCATAGTATCCTGTTATTACCTCCTTTATTTCTGTGAGATCAGTAGTTATGTCTCCTCTTTCATTTCTAATCTTATTTATTTGCATCCTCTCTCTTCTTCTTTTTGTCAATCTTGCTAAGGGCCCATCAATCTTGTTGATTTTCTCATAGAACCAACTTCTGGTCTTATTGATTTTCTCTATTGTTTTCATGTTTTCAATTTCATTTATTTCTGCTCTAATCTTTGTTATTTCTTTCCTTTTGCTTGCTTTGGGATTAGTTTGCTGTTCTTTCTCCAGTTCTTCCAAGTGGACAGTTAATTCCTGCATTTTTGCCTTTTCTTCTTTTCTGATAAAGGCATTTAGGGCAATAAATTTCCCTCTTAGCACTGCCTTTGCTGCGTCCCATAAGTTTTGATATGTTGTGTCTTCATTTTCATTTGCCTCTAGGTATTTACTAATTTCTCTTGCAATTTCTTCTTTGAGCCACTTGTTGTTTAAGAGTGTGTTGTTGAGCCTCCATGTATTTATGAATTTTCTGGCACTCTGCCTATTATTGATTTCCAACTTCATTCCTTTATGATCCGAGAAAGTGTTGTGTATGATTTCAATCTTTTTAAATTTGTTAAGACTTGCTTTGTGACCCAGCATATGGTCTATCTTTGAGAATGATCCATGAGCACTTGAGAAAAAGGTGTATCCTGCTGTTGTGGGATGTAATGTCCTATAAATGTCTGTTAAGTCAAGTTCATTTATAGTAATATTCAGGTTCTCTATTTCTTTATTGATCCTCTGTGTAGATGTTCTGTCCATTGATGAGAGTGGTGAATTGAAGTCTCCAACTGTTATGGTATATGTGTCTATTTCCCTCTTCAGTGTTTGCAGTGTATTCCTCACGTATTTTGGGGCATTCTGGTTCGGTGCGTAAATATTTATGATTGTTATGTCTTCTTGCTTAATTGTTCCTTTTAATAGTATATAGTGTCCTTCTTTGTCTCTTTTAACTGTTTTACATTTGAAGTCTAATTTGTTAGATATTAGTATAGCCACTCCTGCTCTTTTCTGGTTGTTGTTTGCATGAAATATCTTTTCCCAACCTTTCACTTTCAACCTATATTTATCTTTGGGTCTAAGATGTGTTTCCTGTAGACAGCATATAGAAGGATCCTGTTTTTTAATCCATTCTGCCAGTCTATGTCTTTTAATTGGGGAATTCAGTCCATTGACATTTAGAGTTATTACTGTTTGTATAATATTTTCCTCTACCATTTTGCCTTTTGTATTATATATATCATATCTGACTTTCCTTCTTTCTACACTTTTCTCCATGTCTCTCTCTTCTGTCTTTTCGTATCTGACTCTAGTGCTCCCTTTAGTATTTCTTGCAGAGCTGGTCTCTTGGTCACAAATTCTCTTAGTGACTTTTTGTCTGAGAATGTTTTAATTTCTCCCTCATTTTTGAAGGACAATTTTGCTGGATATAGGAGTCTTGGCTGGCAGTTTTTCTCTTTTAGTAACTTAAATATATCATCCCTCTGTCTTCTAGCTTCCATGGTTTCTGCTGAGAAATCGACACATAGTCTTATTGGGTTTCCTTGTAAGTGACGGATTGTTTTTCTCTCGCTGCCTTCAAGATCCTCTCTTTCTCTTTGACCTCTGACATTCTAACTAGTAAGTGTCTTGGGGAACGCCTATTTGTGTCTAATCTCTTTGCTGTGCGCTGCACTTCTTGGATCTGTAATTTTAAGTCTTTCATAAGAGTTGGGAAATTTTCAGTGATAATTTCTTCCATTAGTTTTTCTCCTCCTTTTCCCTTCTCTTCTCCTTCTGGGATACCCACTACACGTATATTTGTGCGGTTCATATTGTCCTTGAGTTCCCTGATACCTTGTTCAAATTTTTCCATTCTTTTCCGGATAGTTTCTGTTTCTTTTTGGAATTCAGATGTTTCATCCTCCAAATCACTAATTCTATCTTCTGTTTCTTTAAATCTGTCATTGTAGGTATCCATTGTTTTTTACATCTTTTCTACTTTATCTTTCACTTCCATAAGTTCTGTGATTTGTTTTTTCAGTTTTTCTATTTCTTCTTTATGTTCAGCCCATGTCTTCTTCATGTCCTCCCTCAATTTATCGATTTCGTTTTTGAAGAGGTTTTCCATTTCTGTTCGTATATTCAGCATTAGTTGTTTCCGCTCCTGTATCTCATTTGAACTATTGGTTTCTTCGTTTGACTGGGCCATATGTTCAATTTTCTGAGCGTGATCCGTTATCTTCTGCTGGCGTCTGGGCATTTAGTCAGATTTCCCCGCGTGTTTGACCCCACAGGTTGAAAGATTTTTCTGTGCAATCTCTGGGTTCTGTTCTTTCTATCCTGCCCAGTAGGTGGCACTCGTGGCACACGCCTGTCTGTGGGTTCCACCAGCGAAAGTTGCTGTGGGTCCCTCAACTCTGGAAAACTCTCGCCGTAGGGGAGGTTCGGCAGCCGAAGCGTCTTGGAAGAATGCCAGCCGGCCCGGGGTTCCAAATGCGGGGAGGGTCACCGGCCGTCGCAACACAGGAGAGCGTCCGGCCAAATTAGCCAGTCGGCCCGGGGCACCAAGCGTGGCGGGAGGGCGCCAGCTGTCACAGCCCGGGAGAGTGCACTGTTCCCAGCCGACAGGGGAGTCACGTGTTTGGAAGGGATCCCCCGGTCACTGTTCTCCGCAGTCTGGGGATTTCCGACCCAACTATCTCAGTTGTTCCGGGGGGCCTCGTGTGGTGGGGGCACCAGCCGCCGCGGCCTAAGGGGACCGCCTGTCCAATTCTACCAGCTGGCCCGGGAAGGTGGAAGGGAGGGACTCCGGTCGCTTGCCGTCCCACCCAGGAAAGCCCGTGCCCCTTGGTGATCTCACCGGAGCTGGTTCTCCCAGATAGTCAGCCGTTCCAGGATGGGGTACGCTGTCCCTTTGATCTCCCTCGTGGCTCCGGGAGCTGCTCTGTATTATCTCCACTCCCCCAGTAGCTGTTCTGGAGGAGGAAAGGTGAGGGCCGCAAGGCTGTCGAGGCTGGTGGCGGAGGAGCACGGTGAAGGTGGGGGAAGAGGGCACCGTGGTGGTTGGAGAGCAGCCGGAGCAGGAGGGGGAGGAGGGGGGAGAAGGAGGGCGGGCGGCTCGGCTGCTGCGGGGCGTGGGCGCCGTGCGGCGGGCCGGCGGAGAAAGAGAGGGGAGAAGGAGGGCGGGCGGCTCGGCTGCTGCGGGGCGTGGGCGCCGAGCGGCGGGCCGGCGGAGAAAGAGAGGGGAGAAGGAGGGCGGGCGGCTCGGCTGCCGCGGGGCGTGGGCGCCGCGCGGCGGGCGGGCGGAGAAAGAGAGGGGAGAAGGAGGGCGGGCGGCTCGGCTGCTGCGGGGCGTGGGCGCCGCGCGGCGGGCCGGCGGAGAAAGCTCTTTATGTAAATTTGAGGAGACTTGACATTTGATGATTCTTGATAGCTACAAAGGAGTTTTTCAGGTAGAAAGTAGATTATCTCTTTCTCTTTTAAGAGAAGGAGTAGGAGAGAAGAGTATATGTTTGAGGGATCTTTTATGTTTTAGGATGGGAGAGTGACAGTCAAAAGATACTGGGCAGAAGACTCAAAACCCTGAGTTGCCTGCTTTAACAACTACAACAAAAAGTGGACCTGAGACAGATAAAGCTTTGTCTGTTATAAACTTGGGCTGCAGTCACTGAACACAGGTTTGCATTGACTTTATAAAGAAATTATTGGATGTTGGTTTGGTTTGCTAAAGCTGCCAGAATGCAATATACCAAAAATGGGTTGGCTTTTTCGATGGGAATTTATTAGATTTCAAACTTATAGTTCTAAAGCCATGAAAATATCCAAATTAAGGCATCAAGAGGAAGATTCCTTCTCCAAGGAAAGGCTGCTGGCTTCCGGGGTTCCTCTGTCACATGAGAAGGCAAATGGCTGGCGTCTGCTGACTCTTCTGTTCAGGTTTCTGCTCTATACAAACTCTCTCTGAAGTTTCTCGGGGTCTCTCAACTTTCTGAGGAAGAAAGCTTATTATCTTCAGGGAGCATAAAATACCATGAATCTTGCAACTTGATATAAATATTTTCATTTCCAGTTTTGCTGCAGTGATAACTTATACTTTGAAACTTAGGAATATCTAGATCAGTTCTGTTTCTTCAAAAAGCTATCAAGGAGCTAAAGAGGAATAAACTTTAAAAATTTACCTAGGTTGAAATTTTTAAAATAGCTTTTAAATTTGAACTTGATAAAGTTTTTATACAGAGTGATATATACAGTTATTAAAGAGTAGCATTATGATGAAATAGAGTAGCTGAGTTTGGATTTGTAAAAATTGCTCCTACTTAGCTACTTAATGTTTTTATTGATGATTAAGAAGTTAATTGGTTTAATGCATATTAATTCTTGCAAGTGTCTCTATTTAATCCTCTCTTCCATTAAATCAGCTTTTTTCTTTTTAACCTGTAGAGCAGAAACAGATCTGTGAGTTTTAAGTTAATCCTATAATTAAATGACAGTAATGTCAACTTTTCAAGATAGCACTGATTGTGTTCTATTGGACTTGGCAAATAATATTATACTAAAACAAAAGGGAATATGAAAATACTGTTTTTGTGTTTATAATTAATATCAGAATATAATATTTAGGTTATTTTCTTATTTCTTTAAATGTGTTTTAAGGACATCTTCTAACATTAGCAGGTTTGTTATATAAAATAATCTGGCCTTCTAAAAGTTTATGTTTGTATTCCAAATACACAAGGCATTCATGCTACATAACAGTTTTTCCTCATTAGACTTTTGAGATTTAAATTTACTTTTCAGATACATGAAATGAATCTTTAAAATTTTTCCTATCTGGAATAGCCATTCATGAAAATACAAGGATGTGGCAAATGAGTCATTAAGAACATAAGGTCATTTATCCCATTGAGAAAACACTCATAAAACTTTATGCTTGCTTTAGTTTCCTGGCTGCTAAAACAAATACTATCCAATGGGGTGGCTTAATAACAAAAATCTGTTGGCCCACAGATTGACTCACAGTTTTAGAGTTTAGAAAGCTTGCTTCCTCCCAAGGTTGGTATCTTCTAGGTGGTGGGCAATCATTGAGGTCCCTTGGCTTCTCTATTGCATGTCAATGTACATGGCAAGGTCTTCTCTTTTCTCCTCCATGTTCCACTGACCTTAGCCTCTGGCTGTTCCTCGTGGCTTCTCTCTCTCTCTGTCTGATTTTCACTCTGCTTATGAAGTGTTCCAGTAATGTGAATTAAAGCCTAAACTGAATTGGTTGGGTCACACTGTAATTGAAGTAACATCTTGAAGAGAGTTCACTTACAATTAGTCCACCCCCACCAAAATGCACACCAAGAATGTCCAATTGGGTTACATGCAATCTGCCATATTGCTTTTTCTTAAAAAAAAAAAGTCAATATCTAATTTCATAAAAACCATTGGAAAGTTCTAGTATTAAAAATTCCTTTTTAGAGTAGTGCTATACTAGTCAAAAGCACATATAGGGTTTGATACTTGAACTAATGATTTTTTCTCTAAGTCTCAGAATTCTAGAAACTTGAGTTTTAATGACAGTAGTTTAGTTTTCTCACTTTAGAGCCTGCTTAAAAAAGAAAAATATTAATCTTCTGTTTAAAATACTTAATCAACCAGCTTCATAATTCTGTTATTTGTTTCTTTGAATAAAGGAATAGTGGGAAAATTGGATGATTTAATCTTTAAGGAATATATCTATGATAGTATATGAATCAAGTCTTATTTTACCCCTCTCCATTGTTAAACTGTTTGGTTCTCTGCCTAATTGAATTTACAGATAGTATTTCAAGATTTTGGTCATTATGTTAATTCAATGGCTCTTTTTATTGGAAGCGATTGGATTTCTGGGAGACAACCCATTGCCTTTCCTACCCACTGTTTTCATCTCTGTTCAACAGAGTAGTAAATACTAAGCTTGAACTAGGTGAAGACAGCCTAGAGTAGAAAATGGAAAGAGAAGCAGTTTATAAACAAGGAAGCTAATAGAATTGGGAGCAGAGCAGTGAATAAATCCTAAGTGATTCGAGTTGTTTTTTTTTTTGCCCTGAAAGCTTTAGCTTTTTAAGTGAAGAAAAATAACACATAGATTGAGTTTCTTAGTTACAATCTGGAGAGGACAAAATTTGGCTGATGTAACTAGCTTTTTCTCTCTCTTTTTAAAAGTCTTATGTTAAATAAAGAAATATGAAGATGGCATTTTATATTTTTCTTAGATATTTTCCAGAGTAATCAGAGGCTTAAAAATAGAAAATATCTGTTAAAGCAATAGTTATCTTACGTGAGTTTTTGTTTTTCAATTGGAGATTAACGCCACAGTGTATTATGGCCTATTCCCAGAAGTTACAAGTAAGTACCAGTATTATAATACTAAATGTTATTTTAGGAAAAAGAATAGACGTAGTTTAAATATATTTCAGTTTTGGTTAATTTTAAGTTTTCTGAAGTAGCATTTACTGGAAATTAAATAATTATAGTCAGTATTTGATAATCTTATCAATGAACAAATTTCAGTTTACTGACATGAAATATTTTATTGTGAATTTTCCAAAGCAGGGTGGAAGCAGCCCCCTCTATTTGAATTGGTATAATGACAACATAACTGCATTTTTAAAAAGTGTTTTTATTAATGTTGTTTTGGCTGTAGATATTTTTAGATGATACATTTTCAGTCTAACAGAACAGAAATTAATATGCAAAAGATTACCCATTTGTAGAAGAGAGTATAAATTCAGAGTTGAGGGCTTATGCAGGTGTAGCAAATTAGTGAATTCACAAATGGTCATTGTGCATTCATTTCTCCTACCCCAGAACTGAAATTCATCTGCTTCAGTTTGACAGAATTGAACTCATTATTTAATTTACCAAATCACAGTTTTGTTTTTTTATCTCTAGAATATAGACTCTAGTGTTATTATAAGAAGATATCCAGGAAACTAACCCACTGCCTTTATCAAAAAAATATTCCTTTTTTATTACAGTATATCTGCTTTGAATTCGTGAAATTATTTTTAAATGTGCTTTATAAAAGTGTGTGAGTTATACTCTTAATGAAATTCAATTCTAGGAATATCCTTAAACATTCCTAAAGATGAAAAGTTTTCAAATATTATCATCATCTTAGCATTAGTTTACCTGAAATGTTTTCCGTTCACAGGAAGAACAGGCAGCAAAATTGAAAGCTGAGAAGATCAGAGTTGCCCTAGAGAAAATTAAAGAGGCACAAGTGAAAAAGGTGATATGTGGGATTTTTCCTATTTTAGGATTTTTATCAGTTTTCCAGGCTTAGTTTTCATATGTAGTGTTTTTTGTCGGTAATATGCATTATAAAAGAAATGACATTCCTGTAATTTCTAAATTCTCTTAAAAGAACAATGCAAAGTAGCCTTACTGTTATAATCTTACCTATTATAGTAAAAAATGTAAAGCTTTAAATTTATTTAGTTATGTCATTTGACATCCAAATCTTTAGCATATCTTACTTGTATAATAAAGTCATTTATATTTTTATTTTATCTAACTTTAATATAATAAAGGGCATTAGTGAGAACATTATTTGATATTGGAAGAAATCTTTTTCTAGAATGCCTGTATTTTTGTTTGTGTCTGATTTCCTTTTTACCTGTTACAGCTGGTGATTAGAGTCCACATGTCTGATGACAGTTCTAAAACAATGATGGTGGATGAGAGGCAGACTGTGAGACAAGTTCTGGATAATCTGATGGACAAATCCCACTGTGGTTACAGTTTAGACTGGTCACTGGTAGAAACCATCACTGAATTACAAATGGGTTAGTAATAATATCGCCTTAATTCCTTTTTTTTTTTTTTTTGGTATGGGCAGGCTCCAGGTATCAAACCTGGGTCTCTGGCATGGCAGGTGAGAATTCTGCCACTGAGCCACCATTGCACTGCCATTTAATTACTTTATTTATTTATTTATTTTTAACTTTTTTTTATTGTATAGTATAACATACGTATAAAGCAAAGGAATAAAAAAGCAATAGTTTTCAAAATGCTCTTCAACAAGTAGAAATTTTACAGACTTATTTTTCATATGTAGTATTTTTTGTCAATAAAATACATTATAAAAGAAATAACATTCTGGTTATTTCTAAATTCTCTTAAAAGAGCAATGCAAAGTAGCCTTACTGTTATAATCTTATCTATTATAACAGATCTGGACAGATCCCAGAGCTTGTCATGGGCTGCCATATGATCCTCTCATATGGTCAGTTTATTTGGACACCATAATTATGTGGAATTTTGAACAGGGTGTGAGAGCTTGTTGGTTTGAATAGGTTAGTGTGATGCCCTGATATATCCCAGAGTAATTTGGGCATGTAATAAGAAAGTATTTGCAAAGTACCCTTGGGGACCTGGGGAATAAGGAGGAAATATTCAACTTCCCCATCTGGGGAATTTCTGATATTCTTGCAAGCAGTAGGGATAGCAATTTCAATACACTGAGCCTTCATTTTGGGGGGGTTGCCTCCAGAAAGCTTATTTCTAAAAAGGAGAAGCTAAGCCTGCTGATAATTATGCCTAAGAGTCACCCCTGGACAGTCTCTTATTCCTCAGATGTGACTTCTCTCTCTAAGCCAACTTGGTAGGTGAACTCGTTTCCCTCCCCCACTACATGGGACATGACTCCCAGGGGTGTAAATCTCCCTAGCAATATTGTCCCGACTCCTGGGGATGAGCTGGGACTCGGGATCATGAGAAGGAGAAAGACTTCTTGACCGAAAGAGGGATGAGATAAATTAGACAAAATAAAGTCTCAGTGGCTGAGAGATTTCAAACAGTCGAGAGGTTATCCTGGGGGTTATTCTCACACATTATACAGATGTCCTTTTTTAGTTAATGGTATATTGGAGTGGCTAGTGTTGAACTGTGTTCCAGTAACCATGATTTTTGAAGAAGACTGTATAATTATGTAGCTTTTACAGTGTGATCATGTGATTGTGAAAACCTTGTATCTGATCCTCTTTTTACCCAGGATATGGACAGATAAGTGAATAATAATATAATAATAATAAGGATAAACAAATAAATAAATAATACAGAGAGATAAAAGGTAAAAATTGGGTAGATTGAAATATTGTGATTCACTGAGAGGGGACAGTAAAGGGTATGGGATGTATGAGTTCTTTCTTTTTCTTTTTATTTTTCTGGAGTGATGCAAGTATTCTAAACATGATCATGGTGAAGAATACACAGGTACGTGATATTGTGAGCCATTGGTTATATATTATGGTTGGACGGTACATGTGTGGATATTTCTCAATAAAAAAAAACAAAAAAAACCTTCGAAAAAAATACCATCAAATAACTGCACAGATCCTCATAGTTAAAAGAGGCCATTATATTTATTTGCATTTGTCCTGAAGAGTTTATACTGGCATTTGACTTTAAGGAGAAAATAAGGAATGTATTTCTTACTATTAGCAAGTTTTACTGTATCTCACTTTCCTATACTTTATTTTGAATTTAATGCTTTTTAAAAAAGTTTCCATTTTGTAATATTCTGTGATTAAAGAAACCTTGAAATATTTTTAAGCTTTATTTAATCAGCAATTAGTTTCCACTTGCTAGTTTATTTTTTAAAGCATAAATGTTTGCATTGCCTTAACTACCTGTTAACATCTTTAAATATTTCACAGTGATTTCCAGAGAAATAAAAAATTTTTTTAGCCCTTTTCTTCCAGAAAAAGAACATAACACAACCCTCAAAACTGAACCATGAGGTTTTAAAAGTTTATTAACTATTATAAAAATGTATTCTAATAATACTCATCTACAGCTGCTCTTAGAGAACTTGGAGGATTTGAGGTCATAGATGTAGCATCATGATACACAGAAAATATTTGGGTGCAAATTGTTGGGATATTTCAATGGCAGTAACATAAAGATACATTCATATAATATTTCTCTTTCATCTTTTATACTATTGATCATAGTTTCTTAAGTAACTATTATGTAATCAGATCAAACATGTAGACTGTAAGCTCCCATCTATGGCACTGTGCTTTGACTATGAGGTTCATTCACTGTCATTGAGTGAATAAAGAAAGGTAGGTTGTAAATTATCTTAAGTTAGTTATGCTGCTGTTATTTTTCACTCATAGACCTTTTGGGATGTAGTTTTCCCAATTGTAGTAAATTGTAAAGACCAGATTCAAATTTAGGCAGTCTGCTTGTAAAGTCAGTGTTCTTAATCAGGATATTGTACTGCTTTTTTGCAGTAAGTAGTCTCATGCCATAGGTTCATGTCATAGAATGGAAACTGGAAGAGTTCTTGGGTTGAAAACCCAGTGTGTTTGGTATCTCTGTGAGAGAGAACAGGAAAGCCACAGGGTGGCTTGTGGACTGAGAAGGGAGAACCCAAAAATAGCCCACAGATATTTACTAAGAAGTGCAGAAATTCAATTTGAGAACAACGGCTAACAAAGGAAGGATTTTGCTTTTTCCTGTTGTAAGGCCTAAAAAGCTGGATTAGTTTGAGCCCTATGAACTCATCAAACCCATCTACCAGGGCCACCTTCCAAGACAGGGCCCCATACTAAAAGAAGCTGCTGGGAATGGAATTACAATTGAACAGGATAAAGATAAAGGAAAGCGAAAGTCCAGATTAGATTGGAGAAGAGGAATAGAGCAAGAAAATCACAGAAATGGGGAGAGGCAAAATTCAAAAAGTACTTGCTTGAGTATTTTCTAAAACTGAACAAAAGATTTAAGAATCCTTATATTCAAGAAGCATGTGGATCCCAAGCAAAAACTGTCTATACCAAACAATGAAAAGCAGCCATAGAAAAGATATATACCTACAAAGGAATGCTGGTATAATAGAAATTAGAAGACAGAGATAGAGTATTATCTGGATATTGAGAGAAATTTGTCAGTTATAAGCCTGGAATTTTATACTTCAAAAACTATTTTTTGGGTGGTGCAATGGTGGCACAGTGGCAAAATTCTCGCCTGCTGTGCCGAAAGCTGGGTTTGATTCCTGGAGCTTGCCTGTGCCAAAAAAAAAACAACAAAAAACAACTATCTTTCAAGAACAAGGGTAAAATAAGACATTTTCAGACTAATAAAAATTCAGTTTATGACTGAAAGGACTTCTGTAGGACAGACTCTAAGAAGAAGAAGCAAAGATGCCAGATTGAAAGTTGAGTTTGGGCCTCGGGGTGAGGGTCTAGTTGATCAGGGTAGAGCTGAGGGTCCTTGTTTTATTTGAGTGGGAAGTGAAAGAAATTGATTAACTTTGGACTTTATTCTTTTAGCAGCTATCCTAGCTTCTGAACTAGTATATGGAACAAATAAATTCAGTCCGAAAAAGAAGACAATAAAAGAAGGAAAACATAGGAAAGAAAAGGAGGGAAAGAGGAAAAGAGGGAGGGAGAAAGTGAAAGCGAAAAAAGAAGGACCAACTAAGGGCCCAAAATAAGGTGGGGGAAACAATTACAATAAATGTAAATTATTCAATTAAATGTTAAAGATTATTAGAAAGGATGAATAAGCAGAATGCAGCTATTTTCTGTTTACAAAAGACGCCTAAAATCTAGAGACACTAAAAGGTTGAACGTAAAAGGAATGGGAAAAGCCACTAACCAAAGAAAGTTGATGTGACTCTGTTAATATCAGATAAAATAACTTTTAGGCCAAATGCCTTACTAGACTTAAAGAGGCCCACATTCTCATAATTAGAAAATTCATTTCACAGGCAGATACTCTAAATTTTAACTAATAATAACATTAATATAATGTAAAGCAGAAGTTGGGAGAACTATCAGGAGAAGTTCACAATTTTCAGTAAACAATATATTAAAAAAGCAGACAGAAAAAGGATATAAAACATTTAGGAGATAGCTTAAAAGCTTGACCTAACAGATATGTTTAGGACTGGATCTAATAGAGAATGCATATTCTTTTCAAGTAGAAATGGAGTATTTCCAAAAAATGATTCAAATATAAGATCATAAAGCAACTCGAAGAAAATTTCAAGGAATCAATATACAGAACATGTTGGGGACATATATTTTCAATATGTAGGCATGTTCTTTGATTTCTAATTTGGAAATTTCTTAGAAAACACATCTGTGTTTAAAATTGGACAGATTCATGGGTCAAAGAAGAAATCAAGTACTGAATACATAAAAAAAAATTATGAAATGCAACTAAAGAGTTTGGGGGGGGTTGCTTGTTTGTTTTTAAGGGTGGAATGGGAAAAAGCTGAAGAATGACTTACTGAGAGTTAGAAAACCTAAATTCTAGTCATAATTCTTGCTTGGTTGAGTCACTTATAACCACTAGGGCATGTTTCCTTATTTGAAAAATGAGAAAAGACCATATAATCTTTAACAGCCAAGGACTGTAGTGTCAGTTAAAATTCAGTGGTTCTAATGTGAATTAATTCACAAGGTTTCATGTCTTTGATGATAATCAAAATCTTTCTTGTGGTTTGGTTTTCTGCCTCCTAAAATCTGAAGTAAAATAGTGCAATTCTGATGAGCACTAACAAAATATTGATATTTTATTTTGGGGCAGAGAGAATCTTTGAAGACCATGAAAACTTGGTTGAAAATCTTCTTAATTGGACAAGAGATAGCCAAAACAAGCTTATATTTATGGAGCGTATAGAAAAATATGCACTTTTCAAAAACCCACAGGTAAGACTGAATGACTTACAGAGGTTAAAAAAATGTTAAATGTTTATCTTTTATTTTATTACTGCTAAGCTAATAGGGTAAAAATTCAGACTGGCAACCATGTGGTGACAGTAGTAATGTGGATGCCAAGCCCCATGGAAGCATCCACTACTTTTGATATAGAAGATTTACCAGGGCCTGGGTGTCAATGCCTCAAAAAGAGGCTAACCTACTAGGCCCGCAGAGCAAGATGGGGAAATTCCTGGTGGAAGCAGACATAGCTCCAGGGAGCCACCAGGTTTCTCTTATCTGTAATCTAGAGATATAGGAAACTCAGCTGTTCATTTGCCGAGTCCCTCCTCCATCAAAGAAAAGAAATTACTGTATTTAAATTTCTCTACCTCAGACTTTTATGCAATTGACACTTTTTTTATTATTAAAAAAAACCCAGTTATCTTGATTATAAATGGTTCCACATTCTAAAATATGTTACCTTGATTTCCTTGGCCTCTTTGTTTATTCCAAAATAATGTTTAGGTTAATATTTCCCAGTATACAGATATTTTGCAAAAATCAGTGTGTGTGTGTGTGTAAGAACCCAACAATTAAAAGGGAAGGAAAAAGCAGCAGTGTTAAAGGTACTGACTAACTATCTTTCAGGTTGCTTAATCATGCCACATCTTTTCTGAATATCTGGCAGTGTCAGACCAGTGGGCAATTGCAAAAAAAAAAAGTGTATAAGGCTAATAATTTGAATTCTGATTTCAGGTTGAATCAAGCAATTGAGATTATGATGCTCTTAGAGAATATCACCTAAGGATTTGGGGTGGGGCTGTTTATGGAATAACTCATGACACATGAGAGGTAAAGAAGCGCTCTGTATTAAGCATTTTAGTGATGATGCCCCCACACAGAATACACATTTTCAAATGGGTACTCCCCATTGTATACAGGCAGAAATTGACACACAATTGCTCTGTTTCTAGAAAAAATATCTTGTGTCAAAGGAATTGCAAAGTGAGTTTATCTTTTAACTTTCATTTATTCCTTTTTCCAGAATTATCTTCTGGGGAAAAAGAAAACAGCTGAGATGGCAGACAGAAACAAGGAAGTGCTGCTAGAGGTATGCACTTCCCCTTTACCTTCATATTTAAACATGAAAATATTAAACACCTTTTTAAAGTCATGTATGTCAGTGTTCTTTATTTGTACTTATAACTGTAACCAAAATAAATATATCTTTGATGACATGAGGAGAGAATTCACTTTGTAAATGTGTTGGGCCACTGAAGGGTCTTTTTAAAAACTATTCTTTTGCCAAGCAATATTCCAGAGGACTGAAATGAGTAAAGAGCTTTTAGGGGCTGCCAAGTGGGAGAGAAGGCTTATTATTAGTTAACAAAGGATGTTATTATGGTGTTTTATCTACTTGCCAAGAGAGAAATAAATTTGAATATAATTATCAGTTAACAAAATATTTCAAGCCTTAAACTTAAAAAGCTCAAAATTTTAAATTCATTATGATCATAAATTTTAAAAGTATATATCCTTGTTTTGAAGAATAATAAAACAAATTTAGACATAACTGAATTTTTGACTTTCTGGGTTTTGCTGATTTCAAAGAACTAAAATCAAAGAAGTTAGTATGTTTAAAAATCTGAAGTTAGCAACAAGGCAATTAAGAAAGATCAGCACTGAGGTTTTAGTGATACTAGCTACAATTTAGTATAAGTCCTTTATAATTCTTCATTTTTCTATACTTGGAGAGAGGAAAATTAATTTTAGGCTCAAAAGCATCCCATGTTGGTAATGTGGGACATGACTCTCAGGCATAAGCCTGGTTCAGACAATGGGAACATGATTCCCAGAGATGAAGCTGGCCCTGTGGGATTGGTTAACTAATGGAGGGGAAAGAATAGAGTTTCAATGGCTTAGAGATTTCAAATTGAATCAAGAGATCATTCTGAAGTTACTCTTAATGCAAGTTTCACCCAGATCTTGCAAACTGCCGCAGTATAGCAAGCCCCAACCATGTTCCTGGAAACTCTAAAGGATACCCTGAATTCTTTAAAAGTTTTACATACTAAATTTGTTTTTCAGAGACTTAAAGCCTCCAGATTGTTCCAATGCCAGGAAAGCTCTGAAATCCAGAAGTACTGGTCTCTCCAAGAATAACAAACCAGTTTCATCCCTCTGCCCCATAATATCAGTGCCCCTTTTGTTAGCTGTCCATAACATTATCTCTTTGCTTTATTATCACATCAGCCAGTGTGCCTGTATGCCTTTACACTTTGAGAATGATGAGCCAGCCCTGATGATCCTGTAAAGACCAAGGACTGGCTCTGTGGTTGTATTGACTATTTCAGTTACTGAAGCAGTGCATGAAGAGTCAGCACTCTGAGCATAATTTCATCAGAGAGAAGAAAGGAAATGAGGTGGAAAAGAATAATAAATCTCGAAAAGAATCTTTTGCAAAGGATTAGATCTGACATTTGAGTGAAGAAGGAAGTACTATTGGGGAGTGAACAAACAGGAGAACGTCTGAAAATTCAAGGGAAGGCAGACTAGATGCCACATTGCAAAAAGCTTGGAGAATTGGTTATTAATTTGCAGCATCCTGAAAAAGATAAACACATTAATAGATTATAGGAAGACTTTGCTCAGAGCAGGAATAATAATACCCTAGGTAAAGTCTGAAAACTGGGTACCTGCAGAAAAGAGGACTCGGGCTATATAAGATAGCTTTCTTTTTGCTGAAAGGAAAGGGCAAATGATTTTTCTTTTCTTGAAAAGCAAAGGAAAATAGAACTAAAGAATAATTATGTTTCTGTCCATAGCACATCAAACAAATAAAAATGTTCAGCTGTCAAAAGACACATCAGAGTCAGGTTTGCAGACTACAGCATTTTATTTTGGACACCACAGTTTTACTGCAGCAAAGGAAGCCATATCACTTGGAAGAATGGAAGTAGCTTTGGGGTTCTAGGGATGGCAAATAATTTTTATAGGCATAAAATCCTTCTTGACTTGCATTAATTGGACAAGGGTTTGTCTGTTTTATAGGGCTGGGTTTTCGGGAGATGGGCTTTATTTTTCTATTGGGTCAGTGGGGGCTTGTTTGGTTATCTACGTCAGCTGCCTCAGTAGGGATTTCAAATTTGAAAGATAACAAGAGGAAACTCGAGGGAATTCAAAGAAGTAGGGCATGGTTTTATAGCTTTGAGGGGTCCCCAGGTCTTTCTCAATATAATTTTATCATGGCTTACACAATTATTTCAAATGCTAGTATTTTTGTTGCCTAGAAAAATTGAAGATGTGTACTAATTTTAAATTACTTGTTAGCCTAAATGTAAAATTTCTCCATGTGTATGTAGAGCTTCTGTGAATTCTTGACGTGCATAGGCAAGACGTTATATACTTACATATTACAGACTTTTAAATTTCTTTCTTTCTTTTTTTTGGTGGAGGGGGGAGAGTTTCTTTAGCCTCTTGTCCACTAAATTGATCGTCCAAACAGTCTTGAAGGTTATAGGATGACTTCCATGTTTGTTCATTCATTGATCAATCCAGTGTTTACTGGGAACTGTTTGTGCCAAACACTTGTGTTTGGTGTTTAAAATATAGTGATGAACAAGCCTCTGGGTCCTCTGAGTTTCTGTTCTGCTGGGGGAAGATGTTCAATTTATATGTAAACTGACAGACAAACAATAGAATTATATTTAGTGAAGATGTAACAGTAACTTTTAAAATATAATGATGAAACTAAGCAAGTTGGAAATTTTAAAGTAGCCTTAAAATGTAATCTTTAAAACAGCTTTTATATGTAACTATAAAATGGAAACAGGTGGTAAATGAGAATTCTCACAAAGGAGCAATATGTAAGTGTAAAGTCTGCACCCAGATTTTAATAAGCTTTCATCTATTGCTCCAGACCTCCCAGAGATGAATAAAGCTTTTCACCTATCTCCCGAGATACCTAGGCACCTTTCCCAGGTGTCACAGAGTTTGTAAATCCAGAAGAAAGTAGTAAACTACTGACCTCTGTTACGTGTTAACTAAGATGGTTATCTCTCTTTGTCTCTGACCTGCATAAAAGCCAATTGAAGGGGTACACAGGTGGTTCAGTGGTAGAATGCTCGCCTTCCATGCCGGAAAGATTCACGGACCATGCACCACCACCACCACCCCACCAAAAAAATAAAAAAAAAGCCAATTGAAAAATCACTTCTGGGAGGCTGATTTGGGAGGGAAATGCCTCTGTCCTGCTGGCATAAATAAACCTTTTTTCCTCCTAAAAAGAAAAAAAGTTCCATGTCATTGCTTTGCAAGGATTTCTTTTAACCAAAAATGTAATTTTTCATTAATTTTAAATTTTTATATAAACATGGACAGAATTCAGAATTGCGTTTTGTGTGCAGTCTTTTCAGTATTAAATATTTAAAAAATAATTGCACTCTTAGCATCATATAAATTGATACAGTTTAAAGTTTATCCTCTTAACATGTTGCTTTCTTTGAAAATATATTCCTATTTACTTTGAGTTAATATGCGTGTTGTCAATTTAGAGAAAAAGTTTAATGCTTATGTTAGTTCTAATACTTTATTAAATTTGGGTAAAACTATATCATTTACAAATGTGTTTAAATACTGTTATATATAACTAAATTTAAATCTCAAATTTGTTTTTCTTAAAAACAGCATTAGGTATAAGATTCATAGTTTAAAATTCATTATTCCATTTATGATGACATTTTTACCTAATAAACCTTTTATGATTGCCATGGTAATTCCAAAATAAATTGATACTATGTTTAGAATATTCTAATTGAGTTAAATTAACTGCATGGTTTCAGTATAAATCTTGACTTTAATTACAGTGTCATGTCCTTAACAGGGCTAAACACAACTTTATTCTAAGAATCCAAAGATCATAGTCTTTCCAAATATCTTTTTATTTTAGGAATGTTTTTGTGGGAGTTCTGTGACTGTTCCAGAAATTGAAGGAGTCCTTTGGTTGAAAGATGATGGCAAGAAGTCCTGGAAGAAGCGTTATTTTCTCTTGCGAGCATCTGGTATCTACTATGTTCCTAAAGGAAAAGCAAAGGTGGGGGCGTTGGCTTTCACACTCCTCTGTGTGGTCATTGCTTTGAATTTGTAGCAGAGTTTGCTGGCAAGGTGATCCAGGCTCCCATCTGTTTCAACTTGTGTAGGAAACAGAATAGAGATTTGTTTATTGATCCATTAGAAAGAAAATAAATCTGAAAATCTTTACTGTCTGTCATTAGTTGAACCTGCCTTGACTCTCTTACCAAATTTGAAATCATACTTATTATTTTGGGGACTTTCATCAGAGCAATTTTTTTTTTTTTTTGGTGGGGGGGCGAGGATATTTTCTAGTATTATTCAGCATTTCAGTTTTGGTTAGAAAATGTCCTTTTTTGTTGAGGGCCACAGAATTGGTAGCTATCACTCAAGTGCTTACTGGGGCCAGCACTGTTTTAGCCCTTTACACTATCATTTCATCTATGCTTTAGAATAATCCTGTGCAGGGTGGGCAACAGTGGCTCGTTGGCAGAGTTCTCACCTGCCATGCCAGAGACCCGGGTTTGTTTCCTGGTGCCTGCCCATGTAAAAATAAATAAATAAATAAATAAAAAATAATAATAATCCTGTGCAGTATATATTCTTGTCCATATTTATTTTAACCTGTGAGGAATCTCCCAGTTGAGAATTACTATACTTGGCGCAGAACTGCATTATATTATGTGTCACACTATCCTGGATTGTATTTAAAGTCTCTTTAAAATACCAACCTTTCAAATAAGTCAATGTTCATTATAGGTGGCAAAATAGTAAGTGAAATAGCTAATTACACCATGGATAGAGAATCTCCTTGCCTTATTTTCTGCAAAATAGAATTAATTTTTTCATGGTACAGTTTTGATTCTCAAATCAAACCTTTTTTATTTGAAACTGTTACCAGATGTGATATTTGCTTGTTTACACATTATTGTTAATTCAGTGTCTGGGTTTTCTTAATCTCAGGTCTCTCGGGACCTCGTGTGCTTTCTCCAGCTGGACCATGTCAATGTGTACTATGGGCAGGACTATCGGAACAAATACAGAGCACCTACAGACTACTGTCTGGTGCTGAAGGTAAACATACATCTCTTCTTCACAATTTTAATTGATGTTAGACATAGAAGAGGAGGTTACTAGATGTTTTTGAAAGTTTGAATCTCTATCGAGTATACTCTTTATGCTTTATTCAGTAGGTTTTTACAGGAATAGTAAAGGGTGGTAAAGAAAAGCATATGCTTTCCCACCTGACTATTAGCTAATTAGCATTAACTAGATTGTACTAATAAGAAGTGCATACTGTACTACAAGCTTTTAGTTATAATATGTAAAATGGATTACATTAAAACTTTAAGACATTTATTTAATAGCAGACTTATTTTCAGAAAACTTTGAGATCAGAGTCATATATTTGACAATGTATTGTATGTTTTAGGATTTTTCTTGTACTTAGAACCATCAGAGGGCACTGTACCTAAGTACAAACTGGACTGACTCTCATCTGGTTCAAAAATAGCTTTTGTCTTTTTCCCTTGAACTGTAGCCCTAATAACTGTATTATGACCCATTTGAGCTGTATTTAGTGTTTTCTTTCCTCCCTGCTTTTTGCAGGCTTTTGGGTTTCTTATATTGATTGTTTCTGTACTTTTGAGGAGAACTGACATTTTTAGTGACTCTTTAGTGGTCTATAGAAACATCAAAGGCAGCACAAGTTAAAAATTCAGTATAATTATGAAGATAATTGTTTTCATTGGCTCCATCTTAGGAGTACCTTGGTAAACTATTTGGGCTTTCATGTTTATATCATCTTTTGATTTTACTTTTCTGTGAGATTATTGATTGAGTTCAAGGGGCATTATTAGTTTAGGATTTGCAGGTAGGATTTCAGTTGTTTTGAAAAAATTAGATGTCTTGTAATGGCAAAACTTTATTAGATAATCCTTTCTTGGGGAACACCACTGTTATCATTTCGGTTACTTTTAGCAGCAAATGAGTAAAAAAAAAATCAGCACAAAATATCTGAATTCAGCAGTTTTCAAACTGTGGTCTTAGGGTCTTGTGAGTCCCTAAGACTCTTTCAGGGGATCTGTGATGTTAGAATTATTTTAATATAATGCTAAGATGTTATATGCCTTTTATACTCTCCTTCAACTCATAAAAAATAGTGGGGGTTCCCAAGAGGTTATATGACATGTGAAGACACTTTGTCCCCTTGGCTAGTGGGATCTGCATTTGTGTATTCTTGTATTTTAATTTTTCTTAGTTTTAATTTCTAAGAATGTAAATAATAAACATAACCCACATAAATGAAAATTATTTGGGATTCTCATAATTTTTAAGCGTGTGAAGAGGTCCTGAGGCCAAACATTTGAGAACTGCTGATTAAACAATGGAATTTATTATATCACAGAACATGAGGACAATGAGAGTTGGTTATTTCAGTGACTCAGGATTGTCAGAGAGAGCCCAAGTCTTTCCATTCTTTCTCTTTTCCATCTTCTGCATATCATCTTATTTCCTGCCTGGCTTACCTCTTAGTCACAAAATCACCAATGCAATTCTAGTTAGTCATCATGTGTAGATCCAGTAAAATATGGAAGAGGAGGGACTATTTCTCCTTGAATCTGCATTTTTAAGAAGGAAATGTTTCTGAGGAGTTATGCAGCCACCCTTTTGAAGGTCATTGACCAGACATACATGACCACTCATAAACCAGTAGCAAGAAGAACAAAGCCACTGTGGTTTATTTAGACCAGTCAGGATGCATACCCTGAGGGACATCGATGATGGGTAGACACCTAAATAAAATTGAGACTCTACCATGAAAGAAGTATGAGCAAGAGTTAGCTGTGGGAAGACAACCAACAGTGTCTGCTGCAACCAGAATTAATTATGGCCACCAAATATTATTTAAGCCTTTTGAACATATTTTTGTCTCAAGTTTCCTGTTTTACTGATACAGATTTGTATGCTCCATATTTGCTTTTGGTATATTAGCTTAAACCCATTTCATATATTTATTTTATCTACTTATCTATTTATAGAAACACTCAATGTGATAAAATAAAAAACTTGATGCCACCAGGAACAATAATAGTAAATGTAATGGCCACCATATATTGAAGAAATCTGTGGTGGCAGATTCTGCAGTAGGAGTACTATTCACGCCAATCTCACAAGTCTGTTTTAGAGTCCTTGCTTTGCAGATAATTGAAACAGATTTAAAGGGATTAATGTCTGAGGCTACACTAGTATTATGGTTAAAAGACATGTCTTTTTACCTTCTAACTTCTGTGGTAAAATTTTTGTCTAAGTAAATATTTTTGTTCTTTAGCATTTAAGTTCTGACAAACAGATGAAACAAAAGATCTACAGCACAGTTTCTACACAAATGCAAAAATAACATTTTTGTGGTCTGATGTCTTTTGTCAGCTGCAGCCTATATTTACCAATGCTGAGTCCTGGAAGTGAAATGTAGGCACACACTTATAATTTAGTGACTAGTTTTGAAAAGTTTAATTTGTTTTAGCATGATAGGCAGGAAGGAAAAATAAGTGGTTACTAGAGTTCCAGTCTACCAAGATGGCAGTGTAAAGCATTCCAGAGTTGTATTTCTCCACAGAACCTTTGAACTACTAGCAAAAACTGGAAGGGCCATCTTGCACTGATAGGGTGAGTGCTAAGTAAAAAAATCACACAGCTTAAAAATGGTAGGTGAAGCTCATAGTGTACTTTTTGGCCCCTCTTCGACCCTCTTTCCAGTGCAGTGACAAATCAGCATGCCCTCTCATTGTAGGTATCTGGACATGTTCCTGAGGGAGCAAAGTAACCACTGTGGACATAGTGGGGTGCCTGTATGTTCATAGCAGTCTGTTGGGTGACAGCCTGAAAAACTGACTCAGGATACTCTTCTCTGGTTCATTGCCCCAGAACTTGCCCTACACATACAAGCACTATACAGACAACTAAATGAGTGTAAGAAAATAATCAAATTGAAGTAGACTGGGTCAAATAATTACTGGCTTCAAAATATACAAGAGTAGGGAGGGGCCTATCTGTTTAAAAGGGAGTAGAGGGGACATTCTAAACCCTGTAAAGATCCCTGTAAATGGGGAAATTCCTAAGGCCACAAGCACATGTGCAGTACAAGACACATGATCAGAATAAAACAGTGAGGAATCCATGGTTTTGCCTTGGGTTGACCTTGGTAGGAGGACTAGATGCCAAAGGAGAGCACTAGCCAACACAAAGCTAATTTGAAAAGATTATGGGTTCCCTAGAGCTATTTGCTTTCGTTAGCTCCTTGCACACGAAGAAACCTTTATCATATTACTAACTAGATACAAGCTTAAGGAATAGACAGTTCAGGCACTAAATTCTAGAGTTAACACATTAAAGTAATGTACAGTGTACAACAAAAGATCACAAGGCAAACAGTGAAACAGGAAATGATGACCCACCCAAAGAAACAATATAAAACTTCAGAAACTTCCAGTGAATACGACTTTGGACATATCAAACAAAAGACTTAAAAAAAATGACCACTAAAAAAAATATGAGAAAAAATACTAAATGATATCAGGGAAACAATATATAAGTAAAATAAGAATCTCAAAAGGAGAAATTATAAAAAGGAAGCCAATACTAGAATAGATGACCACAAGAATTGAAATAAAAATATCCTAGAGTGTTTGAACAGAAGACTGGAGCTGGCAGAAGAAAGAATAAATGAACTTAAGTATAAGGCAATAGAAATTGTTTAGGCTGAGGAGCAGAAAGTAAAAAGAATGAAGAAAAGTGAACAGATCCTAAAACACTTGTGGAATACCAGCAAGTATACAATATATGGTTTATGGGAGTCCCAGAAGAAGAAAGAGAGGAAGGGCCTGAATGATTACTCAGAGAAATAAGGCAGAAAACTTACCAAGTTTATCACCTTTAACAAAAAGTCATGAATATAACATTCAGGAAGCCCAGTGAACCCCAAACAGAATGCTTCTGAAGAGAGCCACACTCAGACACATTGTAGTCAAAGACAAGAAGAGTTATAAAATCTTCAAGAGAAAAGGAATATATTATGTGCAATAGGGACCCAGTAAAAGTGTGCCAATTTTCCATCAGAAACCATGGATGCAGGAAAGCAGTGGGAAGAAATATCTCAAGTGCCAAAAAAAAAAAAAAAGAAAAATATTGCCAAACAAGAATTTTCTATCTGGTGAGATTTTTAAAAAAATGAGATAAAATGAAGACATTCTCAGTTAAAAGTTGAATTTGTCACCACTGGACCTGCCCTACAAAGAATTATTAAAGGGAGTTCTTCAGACTGATAGGAAGGACATTAGATAGTCGATCAAAACACTATAAAGAAATAAGATCTTGGGTGGGCCATGGTGGCTCAGCAGGCAAGAATGCTCACCTGCCATGCCAGAGGACCCGGGTTTGCTTCCCAGTGCCTGCCCATGTAAAAAATTTTAAAAAAAAAGAAGATCTTTGGTAAAGGCAGCCATATGGGTAATTTTATAAATGTGAGTATAATTGTATTTTTTTGGTTATCTGACACCACTTTTTACTGTTTACACACCATGGGTATAGGAAAACTATATGTATGTATTATTGAAGTCAAGTTAGTTTCAAATCAAATGTGATTGCTATATAGGTAGGATGTTAAATTTTAATCAAATGGAAATATTTGAAAAATATTTCCAGATAAAAATGAGAAGGAACTCAATATGTTACAATGCCAAAAAAAATCAAATGAATATGAAAATAGGCATTAATTGGAGAATTGAGGGTCAGAACAGCTACAAGACTTGTAAAGACTAATAGCAAAATATTAGAAGAAACTCCTTCATTATCAGTAGTGACATTAAATGTAAATGATTTAAACTCTCTGGTCAAAAGGCAGACATTGGCCAAATGGATTAAAAAAAAAAAGCATGACCAAACTATATACTTTTTGCAAGAGACACATATTAAATTCAAAGTTACAAGTAGGTTGAAAGAGAAAGGATGGGGAAAAAATATTCCAGCAAATGGTAACCACAAGAAAGACTGGGTAGCTGTACTAATCAAATAAAATAGACTTTTAAGTCAAAAACTGTTATGAGGAACAAAGTCACAAGATACTGATAAAGTAGTCTATCGACAAGAAGAAATAACAATTATAAATATATGTGTGTACTAATGGCAAAGTTCCAAAATAGGAGAAACAAATATTTACAGATTTGAAGGGAGAAATTCGTATTTCTACATTAATAACAAGAGACTTCAATACACCACTTTCAATAATGGATAGAACATCTGAACAGAAGACCGATAAGGAAATAGGAGACTTGAATGATACTCTAAACCAGGTAGACCTAATGGACATATACAGAACACTTCACCCAACAGCCGCAGAATACACATTCTTCTGTGGTTATCATGGACTGTTCTCCGGGATAGAGCATATCACAAAACAAGTCTCAATAAATTTTAAAATATTGAAATCATACAATATATCTTCACCAACCATAATGAGATGAAGTTAGTTATTGTGGAAAACTCACAATATGTAGAGAATCGAGCAACGTATTCGTCTTTAAAAAAAAAAGTTTTTATTGACAAATCTTCACACACATACAATCCATACATGGTGTACAAACAGTGCTCACAGTATCATCACCGTGATCATCCCTAGAACATCTACATTACTGCAGAAAAAGAAAGAAAAAAGAAAAAACTTACACATTTCACACCCCCACACACATTGTTCACTTGTATTTCCATCTGTTCAATTTATTTTACCCCTTATCCCCCCATTAGTTGTTTATATTTTTTATCCATATTCATATTTTTTTACTTATTTGTCCATATCCTGGATATCATTGGTACAGAATTTCGGTTTGGGTTGATGAAAAAGTTTTGGTAATGGATGGTGGTGATGGTGGTACATCATTTGAATGTAATTAACAGCACTGAATTATATAATTGAAAGTGGATAAAATTGTAATGTTACCATAATAAAAAATAAAAAGAAATAGGACTGTATAACACAAAGAATGAATCCTTATATATACTATAGATTATCATTAATATATAATTATAATGATTCCTTAATTGTAACAAAGGTAACACAGTTAATAATGGGTAAAATTATTAATTTTAATAAAATGCTATTTTTTAGCATTTATGTTGTGGAGTTGGATGTGGGAACACTGTACTTTCTGCATGATTTGTTTGTAAATGTACAACTGCTCATAAATATTAAAACTAAAAAAACTATTTAGTGTTTTGATGTAGAATATGAAATTCAACTCAGCCACTATTAGTAATAGAAATACTCTACATAATCTCATGAAAGTCCTGAAAGTTATAGAGCACGTTATTATTAGTATTCTTTTTTAATTTCTTGTATGCCACTTGAATGAATTAATGCTCAAACATTTTTTTGTTTCCAAAGAATAAGTTGGTGGTATATATTGAGTTGTTTTCCTTAGGCATTTGGGTTTTGATTTTTAAACTATCACTTTGTTACATTGTCATAGGATTTATCTAGTAGCCCAATTTTGGGCATACCAGAGAAAAAGAATCTGTGTAGAACAATAATGAAAAGTGCTTATTTTGTTCTTAAATGATTTTGTTTAATTCTTAAAATTTTTACATTTCATTAGAAATGAAAACTTTCCAAATTGGCATAATTTGTTTGCTAATCTCTCTTTACTCTTTAAAATTTTGCCCATACCTGAGCTCTATAAAGCAATGAGTAGAATAGAAGTCAAATAAAAAACAGAATAGATGGATTTATATGTTTTTGCTCTTTGTGGAGCAGTAATTAATTGTTAATGTAAGTAGATAAATTTCTATTGTCCATCTATTCCTGCTATGTTGGGAATTTTTATTCAAACTGATTATTGTATTGAACTCATGGGTTGGCACAACAAATGAATGTCATTAGGGAATTCTGTATAAACTATTTTGTGGTCCAGTGGAAATAAAAAAGACCTTAAATCTATTCTTAGCTCTTACATCACATAGACAAGGTTAAGGTAGTCACTTCCCATTTAAACCTCAATTGAAAAGTACAGTGATTTTTAAAAAAATAAATACATGACACAGTTGAAAAGCTGCTTATTCCCCAGGAGGGTACATACTGTGGTTGTACCGTGTGGTAGAGGAGTCTAAAGAGCAGGTTTGTCTCCATAGCAGAAATCACCACAGTAACAGCAGTGATTGCTGAGGAGTGACCCATGGGCTATGCTGGATGCTTTTTATACCCAGCACAGTTACTCAATTCCTGAGAAGTATTAGAAACTTAACTCTTCAGACTAGTGACTGTTTCCTATTTGGAGTTTTCTGAATACATGACTTCATTGGGTTCAGAGTGCAATTAACTTCCCCTTTCATAGTAAAATATAGGCTTGAGTATTCTGCTGACTTTGTTAACCTCAGTGGACTCTATTTCTTTGAGATCTTGAAGGGGTTATTTGGAAATTTTCCATTTTATGAAAATTTATTTTAATGTGCACATGCATGTTGATTTAAAATTTAATACGTGTCATTCTCATTTATTTTTTAAAAATACTTACGGGCTATTTACTTGAATCTTATGTCCATATTAAGAACTGTATATTTGGTCATCACTTTGATACTCTGTAAGTTGTCAGCATGTTTAAGTTTGATAGTGTTTCTGTAGGGGATTTATTTGGAATTTTGCCTTTAATGTTGTAGCACCCACAAATCCAGAAGAAATCTCAGTATATCAAATACCTTTGCTGTGATGATGTGAGAACCTTGCATCAGTGGGTCAATGGTATCCGCATTGCAAAGGTAGGTTTTCTTTTGGTTTGATGACAGACTATTGAGATGTTTGATGATGTGTTTTTTTTTTTAATCTCTACTTACTTTTAAAGAATTTTTATTTTTTGTGTGTGTACATAAAAGAAATGCATTAGCTTTTGAGGGGGGTGCACCCTTAGAAATAAGTAGTTCATTGAAACCTTGAATAAAATCTCCCCACAGCCTTTCCTTTGAGGGAAACATCCCCCATTCCCATCCTATCCTTTCTCCCAGAAATTAGAAACAATCTTTTAAACAGAAGTTCTTGAATAATCCAATATAAAAATGCATGAACATGAAACCACCAGAATAATCTGACTCCCTGAGTTCTTTAAAAATAAAAATTAAAATAAAAATAATTAAAAAAATTTTTTTTTAAATTTAAATTTTAAAATTTAAAAAAATTCAAGAATTTTTAAAGTTAAATGAAAAATAGTAATAAATTAAAAATGCATGCCTCTGAGACACTGAGATGGGGCAAAAGACACTTTCCTTATGTAGTGATGAACTCTCCAGGCTGGGGAAGGGTCCCAGTCATGGTGGTAGGGAAGGCTGTTTCTTGAATTCCAAAGAAGGCTGGGGGGAGAGATGTCTAGCTGGCTCCTCACTGTAGAGGTGACACAGGGGTGTCCATGCCTGGGCTCGGGGCTGTGGGGTCTGGAGGCAGTGCCTTGGTCTGTCAGTGGACCGGCACTGGGCAGGAAGTTCTTAACAGCTGCCACAATGGCAGGGCTCTGGACTGTAGCAGATCTGAGCCATGGCCTGACAGGCAAGGAAGATGGCAAAGTGGTGGCCACCAGCAGGTTAGGATATAGAGAGTTCTCCATGGACACAGGCAGATTAAGAGGAGGGGTAAGGTTAATACTCATGGAGTCAGCTTGACTACCAAATGGGATGATGAATGGAGCAGCAGAAGGAGGAGGAGATGGCATGCCAAAAGGCTAACCCAAAGGAGCATTACCCCCTACTCCTTAGTGCCTTCTGCCTGGTACTGCCCCTGCTATCAGTGAGGGAATTTATTGGTTAGGAAACGGTGAGGGGCCATGGGGTCTGGGGAGGAAGAGTATTACCCCGATGGGACTCCAGCTGGTTGTTGCTGTTTTCGCCCTGCAGTTGAACCTGCCTGACCAATCTTTTCAGAGGGGTCCAAACTTTCTGGAGGGTCTCCACTGCGGGTGACTCAGCAGCCCCTGTGGGTGGGATGGACTAAGAGCCTAGGGGCAGGGTTGGAGGTGGCTGCTGCTACTGCTGTTGGTACATCTGTTGGAAGTGCTGCTGTTGGGCCCTCGTCTCTGTATACTTTAGTGGCTTCATGTAGAAGGCTTGTCTGTCAGCCAGAAGCTGCTGCCTCTGATATTCCAGTGCTTCATGTTCCTGGTCCAAGATTGTCTTCAGCTCCTCAAAGTGCTGGAGTTTGAGTTCCAACTTTAAAAAGTCTCCACCAGCAGGACCACCAGAGATTTGATCTTCCTCTTCTCAGCAGCAGCTAAGTGCGTGGCCTTCACTGCAGCTGCAGCCAGAGGCAGTGGCAGCTGCGATGGAGAGATTGCCCACACCAGTGTCCTGTTCTACCTTTACTTTCCTTACACTCCTGACTCCACCACTTCCTTCAGCACTTCCTTCGACTCCTTCTCCCTCTTGGGATCAGCTGTTGGGTCCCCGTCACTCTTCTCTGACTCCTTCTCACTATCACCTTCTTTCCCTTTCTCTTCATACGTATTGGGAACCTCACTTGTATCAGTTGACTCTTCTTCTACACCCCCTCCTCCTTCTCGAGGTTCCTTGGGCTCCCTCCTTCTCATCTGTGTCAGGGCCTTCTGCCTGTGTCTCTTCAGTTCCACTCCTCAGTCTGCTGAGGCTCATCAGAGGTGGTTCCTGCATTGCCACTTCTTCCCAGACCAAAGGCTTGGTCTGCCTTGCTTGTCACTTTGGCTGCTGCTTCTACTTTTCAAAGATGGGCCTCCATTAGCACTGTGGGTACATCTTCCTTCATCTTGGAGAACTCTAGGGCCAACTTTGCACAGCAGAGGTGACTTGGGGATCGACAACAGGCTCAAAAGGCAAAAGTGCTCATGACAGGATTGCCCGACTGGATGAAGGGAATGGGCTGGTAGTCCAGGGGGCCCAGGGAGGTCTCTTAGTCACTCCTCCAGGCACAAATCTTCAATAGGAAGACAAAGAAAATGCAAGATACACCTGTCCTAAGTGTGGCTTCCCATGTGCACTGATGCTACTTTGTTCCAGTCGTCTTTGTGTAGTTCCAGTTCCTCCACAAGTTGCAGGGCCTCCTGTTCTGCCATTCACGGTTGGCATTGGCTGCAGCTTTGCTCTTGAAGGGGACATTCTTCTTGATGTACATGTCTGTGTGCAGCCCAAAGTTTTACATGACTGTTGGTTTCTCTTTGCCTTTGTCAGGAAAGTTGAGCTTTTGTTGGGAAGCAGAGGTCTGCAGCTCTGGCTTGTCCTTAGCCATCTCTCATACCTGGTCATCCAGCTCCTTGCCCTTTCACCCAGCCTTGATATCAGCATCCATGTGGCAGCTCTGCAAGGTCTTGGCTGCAGAGGCACCAGCTCTGACAGTGTGTCTGCCAAGACATAAAGTGAGAAGTAGGTGGAGGCCCCATTGGAGTTGGCCGACTCTGGCATCCACCTAGTAGTTAATAAGACCCCACCGTTCCAGGAAGAAGGCATAGACTCTCATGAAGGCACAGATGTTGCTGGCCAGGTTCCCATGGCACGCAGTGGAGTTGAGATACTCTTAGGGGTTCAGTCTGTAAGTGTTGATCATGAAGTGTCAATAGGCCTAGTAGATCTCTGGAGTCTTGGATTTTGTCATGCCATTAAAGAACTCTGGGAGTCTTAAGATTATTCTGGTGGTTTCATGTTCATGAATTTGCCTGTGTCTGGTTTTCTCATGCCTACTTTACATGATTTCAATGTTGCCTTTTTTCCTTGATGATGATTAACAGTTGGTGTCTGTGATGCTAGTAAAGTTTGGATAGCATGAAAGTGATTTATTTTGGCTTAGGAGAATACATTATATGACTCTTATATAACAGAGTTCAGCAGAAGCGAATTAAGTTTTTTTAAAAATTAAATTACTGTAGGTAATGAGCATTTTCCAGTCATATTTTGGACAGTATCCTGAATAGTGCTGAGACCCTGGCCTTGGGTTGAAATTGGGGTGGGGAGTGGGGGTCACATTTCAACTTCTTGTTGCCCCTCTAAAAATTATAGAAAAAATAAGAATAGATTATAATTCACTTTATTAAATAATTTTTGAAGTATTATAGTATTAATCTTAATACAAATCATGAGCCAGTAAACAGAAATGTGTCCCTGCCTTCCCACCTCATCCTTTTACACCATACTCTCAGTAGTTCAGATGTCATCCCTTACTGCCTTCTGTTTAGTATGGGAAGCAGCTCTACATGAACTATCAAGAAGCCTTGAAGAGAACAGAGACAGCTTATGATTGGACTTCCTTATCCAGCTCCAGCATTAAATCAGGATCTAGTTCTTCCAGCATCCCAGGTAATTAAAAATGACTTGCTTCCAAAAAGTACAGGTTGAAAAGTAGGGCAGTAGATTATTTACAGTGGAGAAAACTGACAAACACTACCTCAACCAAGGGATCAAAGTCAGCATCATCAGTAGTAAGTTGTATTGATAGCATATACCTTTCATATAATGTGATGGGTATGGCATTTCACTTCGAGTCCTCCTCTAAAAACCCATAACCTCTGTCTAATAAAAAAAATTCATTCAAACCCAACTTGATAGTCTAAAAAAATGCCTGACCCTAGGACTCGTCAAAACTGGAGTCAAGGTCATCAAAAACAAAGAAAGTCCTGGACTAGAGGTGGCTAAGGACACACAACGGCTAACTGTGATGTCGCATCCTGGGTAGAATCTTGGAGCAGAAAGAGGACTTTTGGAGCAGAAAGAGGACTTTAAAGACTAGCAAAATCCCATAGTTCATAAAGCGTATCACGTTCTAAGAGAAAGTTTTTAAAATTTTTGTGTAACAAAAAGTTTCTCTGCATGTCTTTATGTAGCAGACCTTGGGTGAGTTAGTTTTTTAGGTAGATTTCTTTGTTTGCTTCCAGTGTCAAAATTCTGGTTAGGGAAAGGTGGGGAACAGGGAGATAAAGACAAGATAATTTAAGTAGTGGGATGGTCTGACTGAATCCAGGGTTACAAGTAAGATCTTGAAAGCATACAAATTACATGTATTGCAAATGATTATTCCTTTCTGTTACTCTTGACTAATTCCTGGAAAAAATTTATTTATTTGATAAAAATCTGGAATACTGTTGCATATATCTTTTCCTTCTTAATGAAAACAGCTTTATTTTTTTTTATCTTCTTATATAAGTAACATATGTTCACAGCAAAAATTCTGGCAAAACAGGAAAACTATATTAAAAAATAAATGTCAACTGAAGTTCCCCCCTACACACACACAGAAAAAAACTAGTGAAATCCAAATGAAGTATGGAGCTTGGTTAATAGTGCCGTACCACTATTGGTTCCTTAGTTGTGGCAAATGTACCATAGTAATATTAGATGTGGGGGTGGGGGTATGCAGAAATTCTCTGTACTATCTTTGCAACTCTTATGTAACTCTAACACTATTCTAAAATTAAAAGTTCACTAAAATGGAGGAGAAAAAACCCTGGAGGAGATGGATTAGGAAAATATTACGTAGAATTTTAGAAAAAGAAATTAAGGGAAAGAAAATTGAGGAAAAACGATGAATAATGTTTTAAAAATGTTTATAGCATTTAGTAATTCAAGTGCTTTTACATAATATTTGATAAAGTAGTATGTTGCCTTTTCTTCCTCCAGCATCATTCATGTACACTGTGTAAAGTATGGGGCAGGCTTTTTATGTAAATCATAGAATTATGTATATTACCCTGAAGAGATCTCAAGAAATCAGGTGGTGATGTATAAAGATGTAATGAATTCCTGCTTTTGGTATAGTAAAAAATGCCTGACAGAAAAAAGAAGAAGAAAAAAAATAATTCATGTGGTCCAGCCTCATGAGATCTTATAGGCTGTTGTCCTACATATCAAATAGGGATGAGAAATGAAGCTAGTGAAGTTGCCATTTTAAACAAGACTCAGCTAGTGAGTAATCAAGAAGGAAGGAAATAGAGTAGATTTCAGCTTACATTACTTACATTTTTGCCCTGAAAAAATTGTCTTAATTTCTTTTTTTTGCATGGGCAGGCACCGGGAAACGAACCCGGGTCTCCAGCGTTGCAGCCAAGAACTCTGCCTGCTGAGCCACTGTGGCCCGCCCTCTTTCATGGGTTATGTGCTTAGAACTCCTTTGCAGCTATCTTTGCTCCACTTTGGTTAACCTAGCTGAACTTGTTAAATGTAATCATAATAGTGCTCACGTAACCACAGAGTGTTTGGATAGAATTTGCTTTAAAGTTTTGAGGGTTCTCTAGATGCTAGACATTGAGCTAGGTGCTTCCACTTGGTTATTTTACCTGACTTGGAGTGCAGTGAAATAATCTTCCCATTTTCCCCACGCTGGATGTCAGAGATACATGGTAGCCTCACAGCCATTCCCAATGGACTCCAGCTCCCTTAGAGACGTCTTCAGACCTTGCTGGGAGGCCAGGCTACAGCTAGGCTGCTGCCCTGTGGTATCTGAATCCCTAGGAAACACACTTTCTCCTCATGTGGGGATCAGGTTGTAAATATTGTTCATTGCTAAAAGAAAGGAATAAGCCTTTGTGTTCTTGAAT
This sequence comes from Tamandua tetradactyla, assembly GCF_023851605.1. Taxonomy (NCBI): domain Eukaryota; kingdom Metazoa; phylum Chordata; class Mammalia; order Pilosa; family Myrmecophagidae; genus Tamandua; species Tamandua tetradactyla. The sequence goes on along the minus strand of NC_135329.1, from coordinate 178,558,058 downwards.
TCATAAATTAGAATTCTGGGATGACTTGGAGCAAGGTTATTAAAAAAAAAAACTAATCCTCAAGGTAATAAAGACATGGTAGTGAAAACAGTTACTACTCTTATTGATGGTTCCTTAATTCTCTTATTTGCTGGGGGTCGATTTTTTTGCAAGGCAACTTGCCAGGATAACAATGTTATATGAATATTTTATTTTAATTATCAGTCTCATGGTGAACTATGTAAAAAAAGAATCTAAGATTTCCTATTAACGAACCCTAAGATAAGTTTTCTAGTGAAAAATACTGGCTATGTTTATATGAAATGAGTAAAATTAACTCAGTGCTGTTCTGCATAGCATTTAACCTTGTGTAAAAGATCTGTCTAAACATACATATCCATACTGTCAGAATACTGACCTATTTAACTCTATTGTTTAAACAGAGTCTCAGTCGAATCACTCTAATCAGTCTGATAGCGGGGTTTCTGACACCCAGCCAACAGGACACATTCGCTCCCAGAGCATCGTGAGCTCAGTCTTCTCTGAAGCTTGGAAACGAGGCACTCAGTTAGAAGAGTGCAGCAAGGTAATGTATTTGTTTTCATTTATATGGAGAGATCTTTGGTATTCTATGCATTTAACTTGAGATTCTTTCTGTTCTCTTATTAGGAATTCTTTCTTTGCCCTATTTCTGTCTTCTTTTTTAGATCTTTAGTCTTCAGAGAGACCTGCTGAATTGACCTTTTCTCAGAAATGAATATTTGCATATTGGCTCTAATGATCTAAAATCTCAAAACAAAACAGAAACCCAGGCATACTTGTTTAACTCCATCAGTGGCTCAAAGTGTTCAGAAATAATGATTCCCCTCTCCATTCTCCCTTTAATCAGTTCTCTCCATTCTCCCTTTAATCGTTTTGGATGGAGCAAGACTATTTGTTGTTAATTCTCTGAATAGGTTCCAGAGAAGCTACTTATAATTGTTAATTTCATTTATTCAGACTCATAATTTATCTTTCAGCATTTATCTGCTCATTGATGGATTTTCTCTAATATATAGTATTTTATGTGGAAGACTAAATTCAAATCTGTCCCTCTAAAATTTTGCATTACTGAGCATTATCATTGACACTGAAAGGCAGATATAATTATTGAGAGATTATTTACAAAACAGAGGTTCTGTAGCTCATGTTGAAAGGTATAACATATTCCACTAGCAAAGTACCTCTGTAGTTCTATTGGCAAAGGAGCTTCCTAGTCTGTATTCACCATTTCAGTATGTAAGTGCTCCGTCCGTCACTAAGGAACTAGTGGTATACCTGCCTGACAATTGTGTATTTACCTAGGAATCATTTTGATTGTTTTTGTTGTTCTTTTGGTCTAAATCACTTATATAAGTACATTCACCAGTGAGAAGTAAATGGATATTACCCCTCAATTTATTCCTTAATTTGCGTATATTGTTGATTAACTGGCCTGTAGGAGGCTGGAGGAGGCATTACTAGCCCAATGTGGGGGTGAAGTTCTTTCTCTCAGAAATGAGTATTTGAGAATTGGTTCTAATGACCTATATTCTCAGACTTTGAAGAAATATTATCACTCCCTTTATCCCTTTAATCAACTTAGTTTGAGGAGCACCATTTGGTGCTAATGCTCTAATTACATACCATAGAAACTGGTTTATATAATTTAAAATCAAGAAAAATCATTGGCCTTATGAAATTGTTAATGGTATGTTCTGTGTGCATTTTAAATTACAGAACTAACCAATTATTATGAGTAAGTCCAAGGAAAACAAAGGTTCAAATGCTCTGATGGAGTAGACAGGGTGTGAATCCTGCCATGCGGCAGTGATAGTTTGAGTCTTGATTTGTTTCTTCTCCTGTTACCTCAGTCTCAGGTGCCAGATGTGAAGGCCAGCACAGCTAAGGGCTCCACCCCTGAAGCAGCCAAGACAGGGTCAAGTTAAGGTCAGGGGCTGTTCTTTGGAAACATATTAACCTGGGTGACTCCTATAACCAAATCTTACAGACTAATGCTTTTATTCTGATGTGTAATTAAAAAAAAAGTAAATATGTGAGTGTCCTGATGGGCAATAGAATTCAGCCCTATAATGAACTTTCTAGTCTACTAACCTGTGTCATTCATAATTTAATGCAAATGTTTTATTTTGGATCCTTACAGTTTATTCGGAGATCCTAAAAGATGTACCCAAACTTATTAAATGGATTAAGGATAAACCAAGTGTCCTTCCCTTTCTCTTTTCAAAAGTCCTTGAACCACATTCATGCATTATTAGCTCCATGAAATAAATGACCAGATGTAATTTCAGCAGTGCCCAAGAGGTGTCCAGATGGGCTGGTCAGTAGGTTGTTTACAAACTGTAGTTCTCATTTCTTGATACATTTCCTTAGCCTTCCAAAGTTTCTTCTCTTACTCTTCTGGCTTTTTCTGTATGATGTTTTTATGATCTTTTCTATAATGTTTATGAAGCATTTCTTTATGTATTTTCCAGTAAAACAAATATAAAGAATGTCCCCTCTTTACCTGCATTGCTGGACTTCTGTGCATGCTGCAAGTGTCTCACACAAACACGAGTGTGTGTGTATCAAGCTCATTCATTCCTGTATGACTGTACCCGTCTGCTGAACTTTTTCATACTCTCACGTGTCAGCTTACTAGCATCAAAAAGCCATCCTCATTCATCGTGAGGCCCTCCACCAGCACTCCTCAGGCAAATTATGGCATCTGCTTGATGTGGATGCGGTCATGGACTGAAAGGGGAACGTGAGCCGTATCTTCCTTTTGCCCGAGTCCAGGTGATGTTCAGCTCCGAGGCTATCCCAGAGAGGGTTCCATTCAGGACAGGTTGTGTGAAAGTTACTCAGCCAGAGTCAGAAACATATATCCTGTCGCCTTTCAAACTGCTTTTGCAACAGGAAATTTTTCCTGGACTGTTAGGAAGTTTAGCTACTTGAGCATATTATTGGGTAGAACAAATGTTCTCTATCTCCTTGTTGCCCAGCGAGTCAGATTTTAGCTTCCCTGACATTGTCCCACTTTACAATCACCATTGCTACATCCTTTTCATGCATGTCCTAGAATCCTTGCTTTTTAGCATTCCACAGTCAAAGCTTACTTCTTTAACTGTTTTGTTTGTTCTGTTTTTCTCTCTCCCATCCCCCTTTATACTTTTTTAGGCCAGAATGGAATCTATGAGCCGACCGTACACTTCACTTATGCCCCCTTTATCCCCACAACCTAAAATAGTCACCCCCTACACTGCCTCACAGCCTTCTCCACCTCTGCCGCCACCTCCCCCGCCACCTCCTCCTCCCCCTCCCCCTCCCCCCCCCACCTCCTCCACCTCTTCCCAGCCAATCTGCACCTTCTTCGGGCTCAGCAGCCACAATGTTCGTCAAGTACAGCACAATAACAAGGCTGCAGAATGCTTCTCAGCATTCAGGATCCTTATTTAAGCCTGGGCCACCCCCAGTGATGCAGCCTTTGCTCTCAGCCTCACAGTCAGTAAAGCCGCAGATCCTGGTGCCCCCCAGTGGAGCTGTTCCACCACCTCCTCCACCTCCCCCACCCCCTACCCCTGGCTCTGCTATGGCCCAGCTGAAGCCAGCACCGTGTGCCCCATCCATTCCACAGTTCAGCCCCCCACCTCCCCCATTGAAGATTCATCAAGTTCAGCATGTTACTCAAGTGGTTCCTCCGACACCCCCACCCCTTCCTCCCATCCCTGCACCCCTTCCTCCCCAAGCCCCCCCTAAACCCCTTGTGACCATCCCCCCACCAACCAGCACCAAGACTGGGCCACCCATTGTGACACAAGCTGTAGCACCTGTACCTATTCCTCCAATCCCCCCAGCAAAAAAACAGTCAGCTTTTCCTGTTTCTCACATCCCCCCCTCCCCACCTGCTCCTTCTAGTCCAGTTCCCCCACCGACACTGCCTAAACAACAGAGCTTCTGTATAAAACCACCTCCCTCTCCACTGTCTCCAGTGCCCTCAATAGTGAAGCAGATAGCCAGCCAGTTTCCTCCCCCTCCAACCCCTCCTCCCATGGAATCTCAGCCCATAAAGCCCATCCCAGCCAATGTGGCCCCACAATCTCCTCCTGCTGTGAAAGCAAAACCCAAATGGCAGCCCAGCGCCATTCCTGTCCCTTCTCCGGACTTCCCTCCTCCTCCTCCTGAAAGCAGTCTGGTGTTTCCTCCTCCTCCTCCTCCTCCTCCTCCTCCTCCACCAGCACCAGCACCAGCACCAGCCCCACTGCCACCGCCACCGCCAGCCATACCCACAGCTTCTCCAATACCTGACAAAAGTGGATCTCCAGGCAGAAAGACCAGTAAGACATCCAGTCCTGGGGGAAAGAAACCACCCCCAACCCCACAGCGGAACTCCAGCATTAAATCCAGCAGTTGTACAGAGTACCATGAGCCTAAAAAACCCTTGATAGACAGTTTGGTCAGCAAGTTTGCACTTCCAGCAGAACCCTCAGGGTCTCCCAGCAAGGAGACACCACCACCTCCTGCAACACCCCCCAAACCTGGAAAACTAAATCTTTCTGGAGTTAACCTTCCCAGTGTTCTCCAACAAGGGTGTATATCAGCAAAAGCATCTGTTCTGACTGGGCATGGAAAGGACTCTGCGGTCGAATTTCCTTCTCCTCCTTCCGATTCTGACTTTCCACCCCCTCCACCAGAAACAGAGCTTCCTCTGCCGCCCATAGAGATTCCAGCAGTGTTCTCAGGAAGTACCTCTCCAAAAGTGGCAGTTGTTAATCCTCAACCACAGCCGTGGTCCAAAACATCAGTGAAGAAGGCTCCTCCACCCACACGACCCAAACGGAATGACAGCACCCGCCTCACGCAAGTCGAAATCTCTGAGCAGACACCAATGGCCACAGCTGTGCCACAAGTGCCCACCTCTCCTAAATCCAGCCTTAGTGTCCAGCCTGGATTTCTGGCTGACCTCAACAGGACACTGCAACGGAAGTCTATCACCCGCCACGGCTCCCTCTCCTCCTCCCGCATGTCCAGAGCAGAACCCACAGCCACTATGGATGATATGGCTTTGCCCCCACCACCCCCTGAACTGCTTTCTGAGCAACAGAAGACTGGTTATGGAGGTAGTCATATATCAGGCTATGCAACGTTGCGGAGAGGACCACCTCCTGCTCCCCCCAAGAGAGACCAGAGTACCAAACTCTCAAGAGACTGGTAGCTAACATAGAACGTTGAGTTGTATGTTATCTGTAATGAGTTTTACAATCAGCTCACCTGATTATCTATGAATTCAGGTGTTTAGAGCCTCCTGGTATGACGGTGTTATTCAGGTGGTATCCAGCTGTATGTATATGTATGTGCATGCACATGTTCTTGTACACACATAGCTATGTATATATATATTTGTGTGTATGTGTGCATGTGTATATATATACACATAGATATACATACATAGCTGAGCGTGCTTCTATTTATTCCTTCTCTCTCCTAATCTGAAGGTGGGTTTTATGTGTTTTGGGTAGAAGAAGCATGGAAGGGCATGTGTGTCCTGTCCCTTATGATTTCTTTTATCATGTGGATTGGACCAAAAACTTCTACTTATTTGGGAGGTATTTTATAAGTGTCTGTCCATGTGCAGCCTATATGTGCATGTTGTATATTATATTAATGAATAAGATGTATTACGTGCTGTTTCTTGGTTTGAGGAGATAACCAGAATGTTTGGTATATCTGTCAGGCTTTGGTGTTTGGTTTTTTCCCATTAGGGCTGCTTGACTGGCACTTCATTTCTTTCATAAAGGGGGCTCTTTATATCAGGAAACTGTTAGTGTCATAGAATGGGTAAATAGTGTAGAGTGGGGAAACTTTCACAATTATCTGTTGTGGTTGTGCAATGAATACATGTTCTAACTAAACCATTCTAGATGTGGTGCTATTGCAATGATCCCACCCAAATCTAGAATGCAGAATAAATTTTCTGCCACAGGCAAAAGCTCTTTGCCTACAGTATATGGATCATTTAGGACTATAATACTGGATAGTTCCTTTTTAGTATTTGAATCCTTTTTGTGAAATTTATGAAGCTTCTTAATCAAGTTTGGCTTGATGCTCAGTCCTTAATTTGATTTTGTAAGAGAATGTCAAACACAGTAGCCCTGTAATTCTGTCTCCCTTTATGCCTTCAGGTCACCAGTTACGTTCTTACAGTGTGTGCTTTAGGTAGATGAGTACAGTAGATGTCTGTAGACAATTGGTATATAAAATATATATATATATCCTGTGCCAGTATGGTACATCATAAAGAACAATGTCACCTTCTGTGAAATGCCTATATTTCTTGTGTATTGCTCTCTAGAAGGATGGGTGATTAGAAAAGAACAAAACTAGCCCCTGTGTAGGTATCATCAATTAAGATGCCTAAGTTTTTAAACATGCAAAGAATCCATTTAAGTATGAGACTGTCAAAGGGAGGGGAAGAAAATAAAAATGAGAATTTTGACAGTTTCACCCCAAGCTTCTGGTGCACACAAGGATCCTTGTTGAGCCTGCATATAGAGATGTGCCCAGGTCCCCAACCAATGGTTCTGGTGGGGTGGTATAGTCCCAACCAATAAGTGACATCATACACTATGCATGTGAAAACTTAGTATAAAATGAAGTCATTGCTCTAATAACAGAACTCACACTGTTTCTACATGTTGTTGTTTTTTTTTTTTATTTCTGTAAGCTTTCCTCCGTACAAGAGAGAAATGTGTACTATCTCAACAATTTATGATGATAAATTGACCATTAGGATTAAAATGCAATCTCAGAGCTGTTTTTAAAGAAAGGAATAAAAACTGGCCAACTCAACCATCGTAAATGAAATGAGGTGGAAATGGTATATACTTTAATGAGAAAATTATATTTGTACACTATAATTCACTCTCCAAGAAAGTATTATGTCATAAAATAAATAGGTGGCACTTCTCCATTGCCATATCTCCAGTGTCTCCTGGATATTGTTATATTCACGTGGTTATGGAGCAGTACCATTGTACATTTTAAAGCCTTGCTTCTTTAAAAGACACATTTGATACCTTTTAAATTGTTCAGTTTTGTGTGCTTGATATTCTTGTGCTTTCTGCATTACCTTTAATGCATCTACATTTTTAGTTTAAGCATGCACAGCACAGCTGGGTAATGTTTTTGAGTACGGTTTGCCATGCTCCATTGTGACTTGTGAATGAAATTTCCCATAGTCGTCTTGCCTGCAGCTTTATATTCTAAGGATCAACCTTATTTGTGGGGCAAGAGTTCTTAAGAATAGGAATCCAATTATCTAAAGATTCACCACTAGGTGTTTTGTTGTTAGGTTTATTATTTTTTTTTATTTTTACTTTTTTGGTCTGGACTTTTCTTGAGGGGGAAAAAAAAATGTAATGCCCACCCACCTACCTATACCCCCCACGCCTGAACTTTTTTCTCCCATGATTTGAGTTCCAAGACACAGTCTTTCTTTTTTCAAAATTCAGTGTATGAACTCCTGTGTTTTCTTGTAATGTTTCTGGCTTATCATTTTTCTGGAAGAACAGACACCTTTTCAGTACTAAGAAGATTATGTGCAGGGCCAGAGTTGGGACCATGTCATTTTTACCCCTAAGCCAGTGGCTTGTATGACAACAGGCTGCTGTGTCCTTTTACATTTCTGCATAGTCAACTTTTTTCTTCCTTGTGCATGAAATAACTGAATCAAACAGTCAAACTGATGGTTTAGATTATGCTTCTAGACTTTGTTCCCTAGTAATTTTAAAAAATTTTTTTTTTGGGGGGGTGGATGTAGTTTGTTTTGGTTTTTGATCATTCATTTTTATCTTTATAGCTGTTTCTTTTCCTCTGGTGTGTTCATAGAAAATGCCTACTGCCAGATGAAACTAATACCGTGCCTTTTTTAACTGCCTTGTGCTCAGCAACTCCAACCCAGCCTGGCCTCTTCAGGTCCAAGGAGGAAATCTGGACGATTGACTTAGCTGTACTGAAAAATGAGAAGCATGGAAGAAATCATACTGCTACTGAGGGCAGGGCAAATGGGTACCTATTAGAGCTAGTGACTTGCTCAGCACCATGAATTTTTACCATAGATAATTTAAAAATTGGATCACCCTATGCTTTAAGTTTCGGCATTAACTCTGAAAGGCAACAGAACCTATTCCTTGTTCATAGAAGAACTTTAGGTTCATAGGTAATAATACTAGTATCATATTACTTGTATTGAAATTTTACTTGGCTTTTATTATTTAGTGGCAAAATAAACACATTTTTTCCTTAGCTGCTAAAATTCTCACTTGGGAAAAGTAACAATTCTTAAGATTTTACAGATGCTATTTAAGTGTAAATCAAAAATTTAAATTATCAGGACTTTTTTAAAGTGAAAAAGGATGCTGAAAACTATTTTCATCAGAAAATTTAAAACTAAGTAACGTAGAGATTGTGGCTGTTTACAATCCTATGAAATTAAGGGGGGCTCCTGCCCACTGATGGCATATTCTGAGGTTAGAGAACTGTCTTGTGAGTTCCCTCTTCGTATCAGTTTGTCTCTAGAAACAGCACTGACTTTATCAAGAAAGTTTATCTAAACAGTATTTGGGGATTGTGAGTAATTATAACTCCAGCAGAGTGACCACTCTGGGAGCAAGGTTAATAGGAGCAGTACATGCAATCAAAGTTTCAGAAGCTGCTATTCCAGAATACAACTGCTAATAAGCTTGTGTCAAGAATGTCAGGTTACAAATTAGCTTGAAAAAGTTTCTAGTATTGGTGTTGGTTGGTTTGAATTGACTACCAAGCCAACAGAACCTTTTGTCACCTTTTTCTTTCAGCTAAAAACACTTGTTAAAACAAAAGGTGATTTTAAAGAAGTAAAAACCCTTCCTTATTTCATAAGTTATTACCAGACTTCTTATGCCTTTAAAGCTGACAAATTTAAAATGATGTTGTCCCACAGATCATTCAAGTTTAGACCAATTGCACCTGTATGACTTGTATGATTATTAGGTGTGATGACTTGCTTTACATAAAATAAGTATACTATATTTGGATTTATACACTTAATGAGGGAATGTATATTTCTCAAAATCTGTTTAGGTTACAAGTACCTTTTGGAACTTTTGCTTTTGCTTTATACACTTTACATCATTTTTCAGGGTATATGCCTAACCCTGCAGGAATATGTGATCTCTCAACAAAGTTTGAGATTTGATTCAAAGGGTGATGCAGGTAGAATAGAATTAAAACCCCATTATCTTTTAAGATTTGCTTTTAAAATTCAGTGACAACAAATAGCATTTTTACAAGTTAAGCCTGTCCCTCAAACAAAGCAAGTGCTCAGTTCTTATTGTGCCCTTTAAAGGTCTATATAGAAAAGGTATCTGAAACATAGCTGTAGAATAAATGTGCTAAATACAAATGAACAAACATCATACTGGACAAACACTTGAAGCAAAAAAAAAAGATCAACTGGTTTATTCTTTACTTGTTGAGGTAATTTAGAAATATTTGCTATAATTCCCAGTGCCTTGAACTCTTGAAGGAATAGTATATATAAAAAAAGTCAAACAAGCAAATTCTGAGGTGCTAACGAACAAGAAGGAAGGTTGAGTATTTCTAGTTTTGGCAAAAATAGGAAAAATGACATCTCACAGAGATGGCTTCATCTACCTAACGGGGTCTCGCTGCTTTCTACCAAAGACATAGAGAAGTGAGTTGAGTCAGGGTGATGGTGAATACTGCATACTTAACAGATGGCTAGGTGCAGATGGTTCTTACTATCAAGCTCATGATTGTGGAAGCCTCAACTTCTTAAGCTGTAGAACATGTTTGCAGCACTTAAGGAAAAAACCCTTATGTATGGAAACTGCCCATTGTTCAGTTTATTGTAACCTAATACCAAAAATTGCCGTTTTTCATGATCCCCCACCTCCTAATTTTTTTCTCTGTACTTGTAAATAATCTCTCCCAGAAAATAAGCATTAACTGGAATGTTTCAAATGATTTTGCTTAATTTTATTATAAGCCACTAGTAAACTCCTTTTATAGAGATGTAAATTTAAAATAAAGTATCATTAGTCTGTGTTAAATGTTGTAAAAACATTGTTTACTGTTTTAAAGGAAAATTGCACATATATTTAACTGGATTGCTCCCTCCCCCTCGCGTTCTTCTTCCCCCATTTCTTTAAAAAAGGGAATCAAGGCTCACACCAACTTCTAGGTTGTGAGAGCTTTGCCATAAATAAATAGAAACAATGTAGAAATATAGTTTTTTTAAGCATGAAAAAGAGAAAAGGAATTACATTATAAAGTACCCAATAGAGGATATTATTTAAATGATTATGCACAGCTTAGTAAAGATGAAATTATGACTTTCCTCTTGACTTTGTTGCTATTATTTTCTGCATAAAGTATGCTATCATTTCATTATGTGCCTTGCTCCCTGATTGTGCAAAGCTATATACACATATATAGGTGTGTGTGTGTGTGTGTATGTATATATATATATATATATATATATATATATATATATGAAGATTATTCAGTACTGCTGACGATGTTTTTGTTCTCCTGCTGAATTAAATTATTTTCCAAGTTATTCTTGCCAGTTACTGTCAGTAAACTGTTGTAATGGCTAAGAACAGTAGTCATACAGTCAGTGTAAATTTGTTTTTCCTTTACATGTTTTCATTTTGTCAGTTTACCTAATCCTTAATAATAAAAAAAATACATAGATTATTTAAACATGGGGGCTTGGAGTGTTTCTCGGCACCATTAAGAACCTGGTTTTGCTTTTTAGGTCAAGGTACCCATAAAATAGGCTGTACCAAAAGAACAAATTAAGTGTGAAAGTAAAGAAATTAGGATTTGTTGTGCTCAATACGTTAACCTTTAAGTAAAAAATAGTTTATACTAACATTCTGGGGTGCTTCTGGCCTAACACATTAGCAATTAAGATGTGATCATAGTTTTCTAAGTTTTTTTTTCCTTAGTAATCAAAACACAACCATAACAATTAGCACTGCTTTTTATTTTGAAGCTTTGTAGGTACAATTATGTGTGTTGGCTGCCACACTCAGGTATGCATGAACATATATTCTAATATATTTACAAATTACTTTTATCTTTTTACCAAACTAGGGCCAAAAAAATGGAGGATTTCTCCATTCACCATTTGCCGGTCATACCCAGTTTTCTAAAATGGCACTGTTTTGGCTTCAGAGGAGGAAGAGTATATTGCACAATACACACAGGCTGCCAAGACAATGGAACCAACAGTATTCCTTTCCCTCCTCCCCACAGGACCACAGAGCATTTCAACCAAAGGTGTAATTCCAGAATTACACCAAAGGGATCAATTAAAAAAAAGAACACCTTTGAGACATGATAGCTATCATGCCTAAAATCCCTCCCATTCATAAATATAAAACGTGTTAGCTGGGTATCCCTCAGTTTTCTCTGTCACTTAATGACACCCAAAAAATAAAGGCATGGAAGAAATAAGCTATACTAGGAAATTGGGGAAAAACCGAAGCATTATTCTTGGCTACACTGGAGACAGAAAATTTTGTGCTCATTGCTATTTTCAAACAAGCCATCAGAAAGTTGTTTGAGTAGATTCTGGGTTTCTTGGCCAACAGATACAGGCATCCTAGTTGTCAGTTTTTGTTTTTGTTTTTTTGGTCAATACTCCAGTGCATCCCCCCCCCCAAAAAAAAAAAAAATTCAACAAACGGATGCTGCAATAATGGGATACTCACATGAAAAAAAAAAGAATGAAATGTGACCCCAGCCATTCAGCATACAAAAAAAGTAAAAAAAAAAGTCAACACCCAAAGTTTTTTACAGAATTAGACATATTGGGGGAAAAGTGAGTAGGAAGCCCAGGGTTTGCTTAAAGCAAAAACGGGGGTGGAAATGATTCATTAGTGTTTAAAAAAGCTGTTGGAAGAAAAATAATCAGAGAGGACATCCAACTTTTACATTTTTGAAGTCTAGCTCTCAAAAGAAAAGCAGCTTCCTGGTCCCTGGTGTGGATCAACAGGTAAGTTGAGGATTTTCCCCAGCAAACTTAAACTTAGATACCACCTTTGAAAGAAAAAGAGGTCTTTGTCATAATAAATACATTCACAAGACACACTTACACATTGTGGGATTTTATTTGGGTCAAATTCTTAGTACACAGCAACAATTAATTCAAAATACAATTAAAAAATTAAAAAGTGAATGTTTCCCCCACTCATCTGGAGGTGGTTTAATGGCACACACAAGAAAATTACATTACTGGCAACAGACTGCTCCCTGAAGTTTTCCTGCATGGTTTCCACTCAACTAATTCACAACATGAACCCTTCCTCTGGGAGCTAAAAGTATAACTGGCCAGATCACAAACTGTTTACATTCTTTTTTGTAAACTATTTCATTAAGAAAAGGTGCATGGACAAAAGTATGGTTAAAAACTGCTTTTCCACAGAATTCTGAAGTTTCAAAAGACGCTTCCATTTTAATGTGAAAATAAACTTTTGTTTTGTTCTGTTTTACAAAAAAAAAAAAAGCCTCAAGATATTTAGCAAGGATCATTTTATACACAATTAGGCCCTACTGTTTCATTTGTCAATTTTATTTTAAAGAACTATGAGATTCTCAATAAGAAACAGGGAGAAAGATCAGCATAAAGTAAACAAGGTATTGAGCACAATGCCTCCATTTAGTAACTTTTATAAGGCTTTCTCAAATAAGGCTATTTGTTGTGCTGTGTACCTGGCCTATGTTGAAATGATTTAACATTTTTGCTAGATACACCTTATGGAGAAGACTATTTGTACTGAGTATTGTTTCAGAAGGGTTAAAATGAAAATTTTTACTAATAAGGGTACACATAAGTACACTCTTTGAAATGACTAACATAGTCTGAGTAATCTGATGGTGTTTATCAAAACATGGCATATCTCTTTTCAAGTATCTTCCCGAAGACATCAAGTAGAACGCTTTAATTTTTAAAGAAAAATACTGCACATTCAATTGAGATGGTTGTGGAGCAGTGAAAAGACCACTGGGTATCCTACCATTATTAACTAGTTCATGTGAAACAAAACATTGAATCTTACCTAACTCTAAACTTCTAGGAGTCTAAGTAAATGGTGGTGGTGGGGAGAGGAGTGATTATCACCTTTACACCTATCAGGAAGTGATTCAAATCACCAGTCACCTAACGCACTGGCCATCAAACACTTTTCAAAGGTACTGGCCATCAAACACTTTTCAAAGGTACAGGTGTGGCCTTCAGGACATGCTATGCTCTCCACAAGAGGGTGATAAAAGATAACGAAAGAACAGTTCTTTTAAAAGATAAAGAACAGTTCTTAAGGTAGAAAGGGGAAGGGTGCTGCTAAAAGAAAATGAAAAATGATGGCATCAAATGTCTACCATCATTTTGATGCCTCCAAAAAAGAAAAACCTCTTAACATAAGAGTGCTAAGGAGAACAGCTACATTCCAGATACCAAGGTAAGGATGCATACAACATTAACAGCAGGAGGAGGAAGGAAAGGGGGCAGTGGAAATGTCTCACCCAGTGACTTCTTAGGAACACAGCAGTAAGTATCAAGCCCTTGCCAATCCTAACCCTAAAAGATGCTAGGAAAAGCAAGTAGCCAAAAGGAAAATACTGAACACTACATCTTAAATGATACCTTTATTCCAAAAACAGCAGGCCGAATCTCTCTGGTCTAGATTTTGATGTGTTGGCAAGATTGTTTATTGCGTTGGCCATAAGGTCAAAAGACAACAAGAAAGCATATTTTCAGTCATATCTCCATGGAATTTCAAATATTAATATACTGCCCCCCACCCCACAAAAAATCAGCCTTTTTTCTTGTTTAAAGGAAAAACAGGCCTGGACACACAAGTTAAAAAGTAAGACTTCAGGAGAAAAACCTCCCATTAAATTTCCTCTTTCTTGATAAAATGGTTGCTTACTGGTCAGCAGAGTTTAGACTTGGATTACCTTTGCTACAACATTAATAGTATGTAGCAAGATTTCTGCATTCATTTGGAATTCCTAATATTGACCTTTTATAGTTTATAGAAAGATAAATGGGGGGGCTTATGATAAAGGAAATACAACCCTCACAGATAGCATGCAATCTATGAAATATTACATACATTAAAAGTCTCCAATTATTGTAGGCCTGGCCCATCATCATTACATAGTATCCTTCCAAGACACTCTATAGAATTCAAAACTGTACAAAATTAAAAAGATATAGAAAGTGAATCAGGGAATGTTTTTAAAATAAAAACCACACACATATTAGTACTAAATAATACAGAAAAACATCTGTTGACCCATGGATTCCCCCTGCTGCAGACCTGCAGTATAAACGTCGCCATGTCTTCTGTACTCCCCAATGTAGCACGGGTCCAACAAGCAAGCTCCCTTCCTGCTGACCTGGCCAAAGGTCTGCTGCTTCTTGCACAGGTTCTCAGCTTCTACAGCTGTGAGCTGTAAGGACTATTCGTTGGATTTCAAAACACCCTTTCCATTATTAATCCACTAAGCTTTCTCAGCAAAAAATTAAGTAAATAATGGTAACATCAAATTTTAAAAAATGTTTTCCCAGTTATACACTCAGCACTAAGAAGAGGTTAACCTATCCAAGTATAGTCTAGGTTGGGTCTATAAAAGAGCTAAAGACGAAAGGAAACTGAGGGCCATTATTTTTAAGAAAAATGGAATAAGGGATATGACCAGTGAAGCGTGAAGTGGCATATGTATTGGAGGCAAGTTAATGAAAGCTAAATCTGTCTTGGAAGCACTTAAAAGCAAAGTAGCTAAGTTGCAATGTGTAGGGAAAAACTGTAAAAAAAAACAAAAAACACAAAAGTCTTGATAAAGGAACATACATAGCGGGGTCCCATTTAAATGTGTGATGAAGTTTTGTGCTCATAAAACAAATGGAACATAAACTTCTGACTGCACCATCTGGATCTCATACACTACTATACTTGCCCATCTTTCAATCAAATTCCTGTATCATTTGCACTATATTATGTTCAAGACCTACATTTGAAATATTATGAGTTATTGCCTTTGTGCTTTCCACAAATTACCTAGCAATGCCCAATTCTGGCCAAGTCAGAGACTGGCCATGAGCTGGTCTATCATATCATTACAATGTTCACCTGCTGAGTATACCAAGCCCTCCTGGATCTTTTCAGTATTTTTCATATACTGATGACAAGTGAAGTCATATGCCCTACAAACTCCACTAAGTTTGAAGCTGTATTTGTGCAGATGGAAAGAAAAACTTTGTTACTGTTGATTTCAAAGTTATATATATATATGTGTGATCAGGTAAGTTTTGGCCTATTAATCTTATCCTACTATTATATTTGTCTGAGATATAAGGTTCAAACTCTTACCAAGAGCAGCCACTTCAGAGTCCAATCACAAAAATCGGGAGAGTATATACCTTTTCTAGAGCTAATGTGAATAAAGAACGCAGCAGCAGGTTAACACTGGTCATTAATGACATTCAGAGAACACAATAGCAAGTCTTTTATTCCTGGTGACTGTCAAGATCAAGAAACTAGAATATAACTGCTATTCTTTCCCCCAAAAGAACAAAGTTTTTCTAGTGAAAGGAGTACAGAAACAGGTGGTCTGACCTCCAAGATCCTACCCATCAAAACAACACCTAAGACAAGAGTTTAGGATCCTTTGAGTGAAACATTTCTATTACTCAATCTCTTCAGAACCTTAGGAGCCTTCGTGTCTAGCGTTGCACCCTCACCTCAGCATATGAACCAGCCTACCACACTGCACACATCTGGGTACACTGGCTATTAGCAACAAGGCAGTCTCATGCAACAGCACATTAAAATCAAACTTGGGCACCTGTTCACTACCCTTGGAATGTTTGGAGACTGACATTTCATCCTCATAATCTGAAAACTGAGAAGCATGAAGGGATGCAAGTCAGGTCAGCATTAATTTGTTTGGTGCACTCTGCTGCTGAGAGTATGCAGAATTTATTGTGATAAAGAGGAAATAAGCCACCTGAAATAATTATAAAAATGGTTAAACATGGTATTTAAATACTGGTTCCTTCTTCATACAAGTGGAAAAAAGTGTGGGAATTAAGGTACCCACTGGGCCTTCAGGTTAATCCCTTAGCACAGGTATGGAAGAACATTTAATGCCACAGATTCTGCAGAAGAGGAAATCCCAAGGGTGTACAGCATTCCTGAGAAAAATCCCAGATTTTTTCCTGAATCAATCTGATTTATTTTTAACTTCACAGATAGGTTGTTATATCTTCGATATACTCAGTAATGGTCACTTTATTTTAATCCAGACAGTTCAGCATAGTACAAATTATGGCAGAAAGATCCATTTGTTTATTTATACTCAGTCTGATTTTTTGTTTGTTTTTGTTTTAATACTGGGGGATAATAAAAAAAAATAAGTAGTTTTTAATCATTTGTATACTTCATTCATTTCACTGGAGGGGAATCCTCAGGGTCATCTGACAATCTGGGAAGATCTGACTATTTCTGTGAGGGAAGCACAGCCCTGCTGAGCTTTATTCTGAATAATGCATGATAGACTCAACATAATTCCCAGGAAAGAGCCCAGTCACTCCATTCATCACTCCCTCATACCAACCATCGTCATTCTTCTTGATGACATAAATAATGGCTCCTTCCTGAAAGGATAGCTCATCTTCTTTGTCTTTTGTGTAATCATAAATTGCCACAACTAGGGGTAGAGAGAAAACCAGAATGTTAAAGAGAATAATAATCCTAGAAAGACAGGACAAAAAAAGTGTATATTCATCCTTTCCCTGCTTCTGCAACATTCAAACAGTGACTTTCTTAACACAAACCAAACTAGTTTTGTTTTGTTTTTCTTCTAACCAATATCCAGTCCCATACAATGAAAAATCCGCCTTCCCCCCACTTTTGTTGGAGATTAGGTCCTATTTTGAGTATCAAATAGCAAAAATCACATTTAGTCAAACTTACCCTTCAACAGATCATGGGAAAGTACCTTACTAAAGACAGGTATACAATCCCAGAACCAAGAAAGATGGCTATTTCTTCAGTTGAGCTTGGCTTCGGCACCATATTGTATATATATATTTTTAAAAAGCATTATCTTTAAAGATTAGAATTATATTAGTGTATTGAGATGCACTATGAGAGGCATGTAAGAATGACACAAACTAAGGGAATAGCAGATTTAAATCTTTCTCACAATTCTGGAGCTTACGCCTAATCATTGAGTAGAATGGTAATCTTCTGCATACTTGAAGGATTCTCTCATTATTTTTTTTCTTAAGAGGTTGGTTGAATTCCCACAAGTTAAATGCATGAATGATGGGAGTCTACCGTTCATATTTTCCTTTTTAAACAGTTTTATTCACACATGATAAAATCCATCTTAAGTGTACAATCAGTGGCTCTTCATATAATCACATAGATATACATTCACTAATGCAGTTAATATGAGAGCATACTCATTTCTTCCAAAGAAAAAAATCCCATACCCTTTAATACCCCTATTGACATTTAGCTTTGGTGTAGTGTCTCTGCTACAATTAATGCAAGAATATCACTATGTTACTATAGACCTTAGTTTATAACTAAGACCTTAGTTTACATTAACTCTTACATGTAACTCATTATATGTAATATGTTAACATATAACACCCTATTATTAACACCCTGTAATACACCTGCCTCAAGTTATAGGTAATTTGGGATACTCTATAACTTACTCAAATCCACTTGGAAGAATTGTCTTTTGTTCCAATCTCTTCATCCAGAATCTTTTTTATCCTATTCAGAATTTTACTCAATGAAATCTCCATCTACCCACTGCTCTGAGAAACATAAAATAACTTAATTTTTTGGCAGCCTCAATCTTCACATAAATTACAAAAAGGAATCACAACAGGTACTTGTGATATGCAACTTGCCCTAGTTACAGAAAAAACATTTCAAGCCTGCTTTACTAAATCTTAAATGGCTCCCTTAAGCTTAGAATACTTCTCATTATAGTGACTTATTAAGGATGCCAGAAGATACTTTAGAGGGACCTTGGAAGTACTGAATGTGTATTTTTTTTTAGTATGACCACCCAAACACCTAAAGAAGTTTAAGAGTACTTACTATTTCTAATCAACCTAATATTTTCAAGTTTTATTTTTTGTTGAGAAGAGACAACATTCTTGATTTAGGAAATAATACAAGGCTGCTTCAACCACCAAGGAGTTGAGCAGCAATAGAAAGTTATTAAGCTCTCTGTGCATGTGTTCTCTCCTTTAGAATGTAGAGTATAGATTAGATAGAATTTATATCATATGTGATTCCAGGGATTCTGTTTACAATTGTACAGAGATCAAAACTTTGACAACTGTAAACATTTTCTCTTTTGTCAAAATCAATAATCACTATATGAAATTAAGACTACTTTTTTTAATCTTAAAAAAAAATGTTCTTAAGAACTATTAAAAGGTTCATTTTCACTCCAGGAAAAGACATACACCAGTGATCTATTTCATAGGAATCAACTTTGAAAAAGTAGGCTATTCATCAAAAGGAAAATATACTTGATTTAGCACAAAAGATTTATCAAAGTAATAAGGTATATACTGAATATGAATATCTTATTCTGTTTTCCCCAATATTCAAAATACTTCTGTGGGTGTTGAGAAATACAAAATTTGTCTAGATCTTAGCCAGAAGTACTTTTGGAAACAGTGAGTAAAATCTAATAAATATTTTTAAATTTTGCATATATACCATGCATATACAAAAAAATCATATGAAGCATAAAAAAAGCACATAAGAAAAAAAACTTTTAAAGAACATGCTGCTTTTGGTTTCTATACAGTTATTAGTGAACCAGAAGGATTACTGGTGCCTACACATTGTTTTTCGCAACACTGATGTTAAAGTAAAAATACATTCAAAATTTCAAAATATACTGCTCAAATTTTGCAATTCAGTCGATGGTCTCCTCTCTAAAAGATTTTATGAAGGTCAGTAACTGAAAAAAACTTAACTTACACATTTTTTTTATTTTAATATAACTTTATATGAAATATACTACAATGTTAAATATGAACAAAGAATAATGGTGGCATACAATGGTGGCAGATGATCAGTAAATGACTCAATTATCTTTTGTCATAAAACAAGTGAAGTTGAAACAAGGGATGACAATCTAAACATGAAATGCCTCCACACTCCTGGAAGGCAGGATCCAATGCTGATTCATCCTTGTGTATCCCTAGCACCATAGCATTTTGGAAACTTCAAAATAAATCTGTGTCCTATATTACTCCCCTATTGAGACAATAATAAATATAACTGAAATAGACACAGAGAAAAACAAGATGATGCTAAAATAACAATGCAAAAAGTGCACAACGAGAATGTCACAGAGTGACTGAGGTGAGCTAAAAAGAATTACCACTAAATACTGTAGTGCATTAACAACCACACCTACCAATTAAGTTCACTGAACTAGCAAAGCTGTGGAAAGTCAAAATGTTAATAATACTTAACACTGCAATATACTCTTTCTATGAAATCACATTGTGAACTCAGATTTTATTTAATTGAAGAGTTTAAGTCGATAAAACCTTATTAAAATAATTTGGAATTTATATATAAATTGACCAGAGGTGGAACAAAGTTAACCTTGACACTGCATAGTTTTTAAAACTAATTAATGTAAACAATATTAAGAGACATATTAGAATATATTGGGGATATTGTTTCTATGAAAATAATGCTAGAAAACAAAGTTTCAGTTTGATTGTACAGGTCTGCATATTTTTGTTAAATTTATCCCTAAGTGTATATATCTTTGATACTATTGCAAAAGATTTTGTTTCCAATTTTTGATGCTAGTACATAAAAATAAAATTAAACTTGTATATTGACTTTGAAGTCTGCAATCCAGCTAAGCTTTTTATTTCTACTAGTTCTTTTCTAGATTCCACAGGATTTTCTATATATAACATCATGTTCTGCAAATGAAAACAGTTTTACTTCTTCCTTTCCAACTCATATGCTTTTACTTCTTTTTCTTGCCTTATTGCACTGGCTAAAGACCTCCAAAACAACTTTAGGTAGGAAAGAGGAAAGCAGGCATCCTTGGCTTGTTCCTGATCTTAGGGGGTAATATCCAGTCTTTCATAGTTAAGTATAATGTTAGCAATTGATTTTTCACAGATACCCTTTATCAGGTCAAAGACATTCCCTTCTCTCACTAGATAACTTGCAATTTTATCATGAATGGGTGTTGCAATACCATCAAGTACTTTTTCTGCATCAACTGAGATGACCATTTTCTCCTTTAAGATGGTGAATCATACTGATTGATTTTCAAATGTTAAATCAACCTCGCATTCCCAGAATAAACCCCACTTGCTCATAATATGCTGTTTTTATAAACTGCAGGATTTGAGTTGTAAAAATCTTAAGAATTATTGTGTCTAATCTGTAGTTTTCTCTTCTTATAAAATGTTTTTGTGAATTTTGACATTATGTTAATGCTGGCCATATAATATGAGTTGGGAAGGGTCCCCTCTACTTCTACTTTCTGGAAAAGGTTGTATAGCATTGGCATTATTTCTTCCTTTAACGTTTGATAGAACTTTCAGTGCCATCGGTGAAGTTTTCTTTTCTTTTTTACTCCCAGTGAAGTTTTTCCTTCAGTGGAAAGGTTTCAAACTACAAAAAAGTTTCCTTAATTTCTCTCTCTTTTTAAAACAATTTCCTTAATTTCTTTCTCTTTTTAAAAAGTTTTATTAGAGAAGTTGTAGGTTTACAGAAAAATCATGTATAAAACATACCATATTGTATTAACACCTTGCCATAGCCTCATACATTTCTGGCAATCAATGAAAGAACATTTTAATTATTGTAATATTAACTATAGTCCACGGTGTACTTTAGGGTTCAACTGTTTGTATTGTACAGTTCTTTGTATTTTTTTTTTAGATTTTATTCTAGTAAAATACATACAACCTCAAACTTCCCTTTTAATCACATTCATATACACATTTCAGTGCCATCAATCATGTTCGCAATGTCATCCACCATCCCCACACTCGCTTTACCAAAATCCCTCCATCATCCCAAACAGAAACTCTGCTCAATTCAAACATTAACTCCACCCACAAAACTGCCTCTGGTAAACTATATTCTAGATTCCGACTCTGTAAGTTTGCTTATTCTGATTATTTCATATCAGTGAGATCATATAATGTTTGTCCTTTTGTGACTAGGTTATTTCACTCAACATGATGTCTTCAAGGTCACCCATGTTGTCGCATGTATCAGGACTTCATTTCTCTTTAGTGCTGAATAATATGCTATTATTTGCATGATACTACATTTTGTTTATTCATTCTTCAGCTGATAGACACTGGGGTTGCTTCCATCTTTGGCCAACTGTGAATAATGCCACTAGGAACACTGGTGCACAGATATCTGTTTGAGTCCCTGCATTCAATTATTTTGGGCATACACCTAAAAGTGGGATTGCCAGGTTATATGGTAATTCTATATTTACCTTTCTAAGGAGTCACCAAACTGTCTTCCATGGTGGCTGCACTATTTTACACTCCTACCAACAGTGAAAGGAGAGCACTTTTTGTCTCCATATCCTCTCCAATACTAGAAATTTTCTATTTTTGTAATAGTAGTGACTCTAGTGAGTCTGAAATGGTATCTCGCTATGGTTTTTATTTCCATTTCTCTTATGGATAGTGATGTTGAGCATCTTTTCATGTGCTTTAAAAAATTTTTTAAAATATTTTTAACAATAAACTTAACATACAAACATTCCTAACATACAAACATTCCTATCATACAAACATTCCACGCATGGTGTACAATTAAATGCTCACAATATCATCACATAGTTCTGTATTCATCACGATGATCACTTTTTTGAACATTTGCATCACTCCAGAAAAAGAAAAAAGAAAAAATGCATACATTCCATATCCCTTACCACTCCCTCTCATTGACCACTAGTATTTCCATCTATCCAATTTATTTTAACCTTTGTCCCCTGTATTACTTATTTTTTATCCATATTTTTTTTATCATCTGTCCGTAGCATATATAAAAGGAGCAACAGACACGAGGTTTTCCCAATCACACAATCACATTGTAAAGCTGTATCATTATACAATCATCCTCAAGACTCAAGGCTACTGGAACACAGCTTTACAGTTTCAGGGATTTGCCTCTAGCCACTCCAATATACCATAAGCTAAAAAGGGATGTCTTTTTAGCCTAAGAATAAACTCCAGGATAACCTCTTGACTCTGTTTGAAATCTCTCAGCCACTGACACTTAATAGTCTCATTTCTCTCTTCCCCTTTTAGTCAAGAAGAAGATGCCAGGTCCCAGCTCACCCCAGCATTTCTGTCCCGTGTTGCCAGGGAAATAAATTAACACCCCTGGGAGTCATGTCCCACATAGCACAGAAGGGCAATGAGTTCACTTGCCATGTTGGCTTAGAGAGGAGACATCTGAGCAACAAAAAGATTCGCTGGGGTGACACTTAGGCCTAATTTTAAGTAAGCTTAGCCTATCCTTTGCAGGAATAAGTTTCATAAGGGCAATCCCCAAGATAGAGGGCTCGGCCTATTGACTTGGTTGCCCCCACTGCTTTCAAGAGTATCAGAAATTCTCCAAACGGGGAAGTTGAATATTTCCCCCTTTCTCCCTATTCACCCAAGACAACTTTGCAAATACTTCTTTATTATTCACTGTCCAAATCACTGGACAAATCAAGAAAATCTCATGCCCTATTCAAGATTCTACATACTTATGGTGTTCAATCTAAACTGACCATTCAAGTTAAATTAGGAAATGAACTAGCCCAAATATAAATTCTGAACCAAATAAACATCTCTCCCTGTAGTCTTACAAAGAAGTTGAAGTTTTAAAATACTTCATGTGCCGTTTGGCTATTTGTATATCTTCTTTGGAGAGATGTCTATCTAGTTCATTTGCCCATTTTTAATTGAGCGGTTGCTTTTTGTGGCTGTGTTATAGGATTTCTTTACATAATCTGCATATTAAACCCTTATTGGATATATGGCTTCCAAATATTTTCTTTCATTCTGTAGGTCATATTACTTTCATGGTAAAGTCCTTGAAGTACCAATGTTTTTAATTTTGATGAAATCCCATTTACCTATTTTTTCCTTTGTTGCTTGTGTTCTGATGTAAAGTCTAAGAAACTGTTACTTAACACAAGGTCCTGAAGATGCTTCCCTATGTTTTCTCTTAGGAGTTTTATAGTTCTGGTTCTATATTTAAGTTTTTGATCCATTTTGTGTTTGTTTTTGTATATGATGTGAGGTAGAGGTCTATCGTCTTTCTTTTCCTTATGGACATCCAGTTTTCTCAGAACCATTTGTGGAAGAAACACCTTTCCCAACTGTACAACCTGGCACTCTTCTAAAAGATCAGTTGGCCATAAACATAAGTGTTGATTTCTGACTTCTCAGTTAAATTCCATTACTCTATTTGTCTGTCCTGGTACCAGAATCATTTTGTTTTAATTAGTGTGACTGTGTAAAACATTATAAGATCAAAAAGTGTGAGTCTGCCAACTTTATTTCTCTTTTTCAAGATGGCTTTGGTTATTCATTCCTGCAAGGAAGGATGTTGCAATTTTGTTTGGGATTGCACTGAATTGGTAAATCCCTTTAGTAAGAATTGACATCTTAACAATATTTAATCCATGAAAACTGAATGTCTTTCCATTTATTTAGGTCTTGATTTATCAATATTCTTATAGTTTTCAGTGTACAAGTCCTTTATATCCTTGGTTATATTTATTCCTGTACATTTGATTCTTCTAGTTGCTATTGTAAATGAATTTTTTCTTGATTTCTTCAAATTGTTCAATACTAGTGAAATATTACTGATTTGGGGGTAGTGATCTTTTACCCTACCACTTTATGGAATTCATTCCAGAAGTTCTGCTGTGGCTTTTTCAGGGTTTTCTGTATACAGGATCATGTCATCTGAAAAGAGGGTGTTCTAGTTTGCTAGCTGTTAGAATGCAACACACCAGAGAAGGACTGGCTTTTAATAAAAGGGGATTTATTTTGTTAGTTCTTCAGAGGAAAGGCAGCTAACTTTCAACTGAGGTTCTTTCTTACCCGTCTCTGCTGGCCTTCTCTCCAGGCCTCTGGGTTCCAACAACTTTCCCCAGAGTGATTCCTTTCTGCATCTCCAAAGGCCTGGGCTGAGCTGCAAGAGCTGAGATGAGGTATGCTGAGCTGCTTGGGCTGTGCTACACTGAGCTCTCTCATTTAAGCACCAGCCTATTAAGTCAAACGTCATTCATTATAGCAGGCACACCTCCTACCTAACTGCAGATGTAATCAGCAACAGAAGAGGTTCACGTACCATTGGCTCATGTACACAGCAACAGAACTAGATGCCTTCACCTGGCCAAGTTGATAACTGACTCTAACTACCACAGAGGGAAGGTTCACTTCTTTCTTTCCAATTTGGATGCCCTTTATTTCTTTTTCTTGCATAATTGCTCTTGGAATAGTCTTGCTGGAGTTTAACATTTCAGCACATTTTGTATTGCCTAATGCTGGAGTTGTGGCTTGCCAGGAAAGGATTTTTTTCTCTGTTAATATTTTACTATGTATATCTTAAAGATAAGGATGCTTTCTTAAAAAAGCATAACATAATATGATTATCAAACATGTAAAATACTAACGATTCCTGAATATACTCAAATATTCCATAAATTTTTAAATTTCCAAATGTCAAATGTTTCTTTTATTGTTCTTATTATATATTTATTTTTAATCTATATTTTTAACTCATCTGTCAATATCATAGGTAAAAGGAGCATCAGACACAAGGTTTTCACAATCACAGTCACAATGTGAAAGCTATATCATTATACATTCATCTTTAAGAAACATGGCCACTGGAACCCAACTCCACAGTTTCCAGCACTTCCCTCCAGCCTTTCCAATACACCCCAACCAAAAAGGGGATATCTATAAAATGTGTAAGAATAACCTCCAAGGATAACCTCTCGATTCTGTTTGAAATATCTCAGCCACTGCCACTTTATTTTCTCTCATTTCTCTCTTCCTCATTTTGGTTGAGAAGATTTTCTCAATCCCTTGTTGCTGAGTCCCAACTCATTCTTGGATTTCTGTCCCATGTTGCCAAAGAGGTCACACCCCTGGGAGTCATGTCCCCTGAAGAGAGGGGGAGGGTGGTGAGTTTGCTTGCCATGCTGGAGAGACAGGCCACATCTGAGCAATGAAAGAGATTCTCTGGGGGTGACTATTAGGTCTAATTTTTTTTTTTGCATGGCCCCGGGAATCGAAACCGGGTCTCTGGCATGGCAGGCTTCTCTGCCACTGCACCACCAATGACTACCCCTTAGGCCTAATTTTAAGTAGGCTTAGTCTAGCCTTTGTGGGGACAAGCCTCACATGAACAAACCCAATTGTGAGGGCTCAGTCCACTGACTTGGTTGTCCCCACTGCCTGCGAGAACATCAGGAATTCTCCAAATGGGGAAGCCAAATCTGCCCCCTTTCTCGCCATTCCCCCATTACTTTTTTATTCACTGTTCAAATCACCCTGGGATTTATCAGGACATCACTCTGGACAAATACACAAAATCTCCTACTCTAATCAAGGTTCTACATACTTACGGTGTTAAACTGTCCATATAAGTGATATTAGGAAATGCACTAGTCAAAATATAAATTTTGTACCACATAAATATTTTTTTTCTTTAGTCTCACACATAAGTAAAAGTTTTAAAAAACAAATTACCATCTATTTTCAGCACCCTGCAATATTGATGTTCCTTTGTTTTTCCTCATGTAAAAACATTTTTTAATTTGTACATTTAGTCACTATCACTGTACACTCTAGGCATTCCTAGATTATACCATCTCAGTCTTTATTGTCTATCTTTCCTTCTGCTTTCCTTCATTTCCCTAGGCCTCCTCCCTCTATTATTCTCATGTTCAGCTTGATTCAGTGTACTTACATTATTGTGCTACAACTGGGTAGTGTTGTGCTATCCATTTCTCAACTTTCATAATCAGTCCTATTGCATAATCTGTATCCCTTCTACCCCAATTACCCAAAATCTTCCCTATCTCTATCTCTTGATGGCCTCTGTTCTTTACTGAAATTCTCCAAGTTCATTTATTAATGTTATTTATATTAGTGAGACCATACAGTATTTGTCCTTTTGTTTCTGGCTAATTTCACTCAGCATAATGTCCTCAAGGTCCATCCATGTTGTTATGTACTTTATGACTTCATTGTCTTACAGCTGCATAATATTCCATCATATGTATATAGCACAGCTTGTTTAGCCACTCTCATCTGTTGATGGACATTTGGGCTGATTCTCTCTCTTGGCATTTGTAAATAATGCTGCTATAAACATTGGTGTGCAAATGTCCGTTTGTGTCCTTGCCCTCATGTCCTCTGAATAGATGCCTAGCAATGGTATTGCTGGATCATATGGCAATTCTATGCTTAGCTTCCCGAGGAACCGCCAAACTGCCTTCTGCAGCAGTTATTTGACATTCCCACCAACAGTGGATAAATGTACCTCTTTTTCCACATCCTCTCCAGCACTTGTCGTTTTCTATTTTATTGATAATGGCCAATCTGGTGGGTGTGAGATGATATCTCATTGTGGTTTTGATTTGCATTTCCCTAATAGTCAGGGAAGTTGAGCATCTTTACATGTGCCTTTTGGCAATTTGTATTTCCTCTTTTGAGAACTGTCTGTTCATGTCTTTTGCCCATTTTGTAATTGGGTTGTCTGTCTTTTTGTTGTTGAGTTGGACAATCTCTTTATATATGCTGGATACTAGACCTTTATCTGATATATCATTTCCAAATATTGTCTCCCACTGTGTAGGCTGTTTTTTTACTTTCTTGATGAAGGTCTTTGATGTACAAAAGTGTTTAATTTTGAAGAGTTCCCATTTATTGATTTCCTTCTTCAATGATCGTGCTTTGGGTGTAAGGTCTAGGAAACCACCTCCTAGCATAAGATTTATATATTTCCCTACATTTTTCTCTAAAAGTTTTATAGTCTTAGATCTAACGTTTAGGTCTTTGATTCATTTTGAGTTAATTTTTGTATAGGGTGTGAGATATGGATCCTCTTTCATTCTTTTGCATGTGGATATCCAGTACTCTAGGCACCATTTATTGAAGAGACTGTTCTGTCCCAGTGAGTTGACTTGACTGTCTTACCAAAGATCAACTGGCCATAGATGAGAGGATCTATATCTGAACACTCTATTCGATCCCACTGGTCAGTATATTGATCTTTATGCCAGTTTCATGTTGTTTTGACCACTGTAGCTTTGTAATACACCTTAAAGTCAGGTAGCATGAGACCTCTGACTTAATTTTTCTTTCTCAGGATATTTTTAGCTATTCGGGGCACACTGCCCTTCCAGATAGATTTGGTTAGTGGTTTTTCTATTTCTGAAAAGTAAGATTTTGGGATTTTAATTGGTATTGCATTGAATCTATGAATCAATTTAGGTAGAATTGGCATCTTAACTATATTTAGTCTTCCAATCCATGAACATAGTAGCCCTTCCATTTATTTAGGTCTTCTGTGATTTCTTTCAGCAATTTCTTATAGTTTTCTTTGTATAAGTCTTTTGTATACTTAAATTTATTCCAAAATATTTTATTCTTTTGGTTGCAATTGTAAATGGAATTTTTTTCTTGACTTCCTCCTCAGATTACTCATTACTACTGCACAGAAACTGTAGATTTCTGAGTGTTGATCTTGTTGCCTGCCATTTTGCTGAACTCATTTATTAGCTCTAGCAGTTTTGCTGTAGATTTTTTGGGATTTTTGACATATAGTATCATATCATCTGCAAACAGTGAGAGTTTAACTTCTTCCTTTCCAATTTTGATACCTTGTATTTTTTTTTTTTTCCTAGTTTAATCACTCTGGCTAGAACTTCCAAAACAATGTTGAATAACAATGGTGATTGGACATCCTTGTCTTGTTCCTGATCTTAGGAGGAAAGTTTTCTGTTTTTCCCCATTGAGGATGATGTTAGCTGTGGGTTTTTCATATATTCCCTTTATCATGTTGAGGAAGTCCCCTTCTATTCTATCTTTTGAACTGTTTTCAACAAGAAAGATGATGAATTTTGTCAAATGCCTTTTCTGCATCAATTGAGATAATCATTTGGTTTTTCTGCTTTGACTTGTTGATATGGTGTATGACATTAATTGATTTTCTTATGTTGAACCATCCTTGCATACCTGGGATGAATCCTACTTGTTCATAGTGTATAATTCTTTTAATGTGCTGCTGGATTCAATTTGCAAGAATTTTGTTGAGGATTTTTGCATCTATATTCATTACAGAGATTGGTCTGTAATTTTCTTTTCTTGTAGTATCTTTGTCTGGCTTGGTATGAGGGTGATGTTGGCTTCATAGAATGAGTTAGGTAGCCTTCCCTCTTCAATCTTTTTTAAGAGTTTAAGCAGGATTGGTACTAATTCTTTCTTGAATGTTTCATAGAATTCACATGTGAAGCCATCTGGTCAAGGACTTTTATTTTCTGGGAACTTCTTAATGACTAATTCAATTTCTTTACTTGTGATTGGTTTGTTGAGGTTGTCTATTCAATGTTGGTTGTTCATACCTTTCTAGGAAGTTCTCCATTTCATGTACATTGTCTAGTTTATTAGATAAAGTTGTTCACAGTATCCTCTCATTAACACCTTCATTTCTGTGGGGTCAGCGGTTATGACTCCTTCCATTTCTGATTTTATTTAGTTGCATTCTCTCTCTTCTTTTTGTCAACCTTGCTAAGGGTCCCTCAATCTTATTGATTTTCTCATAAAACCAATTTCTGGTTTTGTTGATTTTCTCGATTGTTTTCATGTTCTCAATTTCATTTATTTCTGCTCTAATCTTCATTATTTCTTTCCATTTGCTTGCTTTGGGGTTAGCTTGCTGTTCTTTCTCTAGTTCTTCCAAGTGGACAGTTAATTCCTCGATTTTTGATCTTTCTTCTTTTTTGATATAGGCATTTAGGGCAATAAATTTTCCTCCTAGCACTGCGTTTGCTACATCCCATAAATTTTGATATGTTGTGTTTTCATTTTCATTTGCCTTGAGATATTTACTGATTTCTCTTGTAATTTCTTCCATGACACATTGGTTGTTTAAGAGTGGGTTGTTGAGCCTCCATATATTTGTGAATTTTCTGACCCTCTGCCAGCTGGAATGAGTTCCAGTTTCATTCTTTTATGATTGAGGAAAGTGTGTCTGTACAATTTCAATCTTTTTAAATTTACTGAGACTTGCTCTGTGACCCAGCATATGGTCTATCCTTGAGAATGATCCATAAGCACTTGAGAAAAAGGTGTATCCTGCTGTTGTGGGGTGTAATGTTCTATAAATGTCTGTTAAGTTCATTTATTGCATTACTCAAATTCTCTGTTTCTTTATTGATCCTCTGTCTAGATGTTCTGTCCATTGATGAGAGTGGGGAATCGAAGTCTCCACCTCTTACAGTAGATGTGTCTATTTCTCTTTTCAGTGTTTTCAGTGTTTGCATCATTTATTTTGGAGCACTCTGGCTTGATGCATAAATATTTATGATTGTTTTGTCTTCTTGTTGAATAGTTCCTTTTATTAATACATAGTGTCCTTCTTTTAATTGTTTTACATTTGAAGCCTCATTTGTTGGATATTAGTATAGCTACTCCTGCTCTTTTCTGATTATTGCTTGCATGAAATATCTTTTCCCAACCTTTCACTTTCAACCTATGTTCATCCTTGGGTTTAAGATGCATCTCCTGTAGACAGCATATAGATGGGTCTTGTTTTTTAATCCATTTTGCCAGTCTATGTCTTGTGATTGGGGACTTTAATTCATAAATATTTAGTGTTATTTCTGTAAGGGCAGTATTATCTTCTGCCATTTTGCCTTTTGTATTTTATATGTCATATCTAATTTTTCCTCTTTTTACCTCTAATAATAGCCTTCATTTCTACATTCTTCTCCACACCTCTCTCTCCTGTCTTTTCCTATTTGTCTCAAATGCTCCCGTTAGTATTTCTTGCAGAGCTGGTCTCTTGGTCACAAATTCTCTCAGTGATTTTTGTCTGAAAATGTTTTAATTTCCCCCTCATTTTTAAAGGACAATTTTGCTGAATATAGAATTCTTGCTTGGCAGATTTTCTCTTTTAGAATCTTAAATATATCATACCACTTTCTTCTAGCCTCCATGGCTTCTACTGAGAAATCTACACATAGTCTTATTGGGCTTCCTTTGTATGTGATGCATTCCTTTTCTCTTGCTGCTTTCAAAATTCTCTTTCTCTTTGACATCTGACAGTCTGATTAGTAAGTGTCTTGGAGTATGTCTTTTTGGATCTATTCTCTTTGGGGTACGCTACACTTCTTGGATCTCTAATTTTAAGTCTTTCATTGGGGAATTTTCAGTGATAATTTCCTCCGTTAGTTTTTCTCCTCCTTTTCCCTTCTCTTCTTTTCCACAACATGTATATTCGTGCACTTCATGTGGTCACTTGATTCCCTAAGTCCCTGCTCATATTTTTCCATTTTTTTCCCTATATTTTCTTCTGTTTTTTGGATTTCAGATGTCCCATCCTCCAGTTCACTAGTCCTGTCTTCTGCCTCTTGAAATCTAACATTGTAGGTTTCCTTTTTTTTTTTTTTCATCTCTTCTACTGTGCCTTTTATTCCCATAAATTCTGTGGTTTGTTTTTCTAGACTTTCAATTTCTTCTTTTTATTCATTCCTTGCCTTCTTTATATTCTCCCTCAGTTCATTGGTTTGATTTTTTATATGATTTTCCATGTCTGTTTGAACATCCTAAATTAACTGTTTCAACTCCTGTATCTCATTTGAACTGTTGATTTGTACCTTTGACTAGGCCATATCTTCAGTTTTCCTAGTATGATTCATTATTTTTTGCTGGCATCTAGACATTTAATTTCCTTAATTCATTCTGGAGATTTTTTTTCACTTTTTTGCCAAGGATTTTCTTGCTCGATGACTTTGTTGTTCTTTGACATTCAGTTCAGCTTATCCTAGACCTCTAGCTTAGGTTTTGTTTAACAGATCAGAATTTTTCAGTTCTTGTATTCTTGTTTCTTGCCCTGCCCATATGGTGCCTTTTTTCCTTCCTTAGGAGGGTCTACTTAGGTATTATAGACCCCAGACTGATTTGTTTCAGACCAGACTGGCCTCCTCTCAGGAGGAAAGAGTCACCTGCATCAGTTTTCCCTGAGGATGAGACCCAGCAGGTTGAAAGACTTTCCTATGAAGCCTCTAGGTTGTATGTTTTTCCTATCCTGCCCAGTATGTGCTGCTTGTCTGTCTTGGGTCCCTCATAAACTGACCAATACCTTTAACTTCAGAAGACTCTCCCTGCTGGGGTGTGGTCAAGACAGAAGAGAGGGTGTAGTCTGGCTTTAATCACTTCAGTTTTCTAGACCCTGAGGTGTGAATTCCTTGAGGGAGGGATTCCACCTGAGCTGGGCCCTACCCCTCTCCTGGGGAAGACGCAGCCTCCCAGGATTACTTCCTTTTTCCTGACCAGCCTCATTGTCTCTCAGACAAGCTTAATTCCACTCTTGCCTAGGGCAATTGGAGCCTGAGAAACCTTGCAGGTGTATGCAAAGAGCAGTCAAACTGTAGAAACACAGCCAGGAAAAAGAAAAGAAAAAAAATCCTTTTCAGAGCAAGACCCCCACCCCCACCCCATTCCTCAGGTTTGCCAATCAAGAGCTTAAGTTGGAAGGTTGCAATATGTATCTCCAGGTCCTATGTGCCCCTTCCTTCAGGGCCCAGACCTTTTCAAATATTTTGTGCTGTTCAATCTGGGAAAACCTCTGTGTTTTTTTTTTTTTTTCCTTTTTCTTTTTCCATCAGCCCTGCCCCCTCTGTGCCGGGGCAAAAACCAGCAACCTTAGCTTTTACTAGAGGTTCAGCTGAGCTAGGGGGGTTACTTTAAGTTTTAAGAATTTGTTAATTGACTAAGCTCAGCCCCTTGCTGTTAGTAAAGTCTCTTTCCTTTCCGCTCTGGGA
This sequence comes from Tamandua tetradactyla, assembly GCF_023851605.1. Classification (NCBI taxonomy): domain Eukaryota; kingdom Metazoa; phylum Chordata; class Mammalia; order Pilosa; family Myrmecophagidae; genus Tamandua; species Tamandua tetradactyla. The sequence goes on along the minus strand of NC_135329.1, from coordinate 178,525,865 downwards.
AGCAGCCTGTGGGTGAAGTTTGCCGGTCTCTGCAGCTTGGGGGATTCACGGTTCTAGGTGGGATCGCAGCTGGTCCAGCTTGTCCAGACTGGTGTATCAGTCACTGTTGTGGCCCCAGCAGTTGTTCTGTGCTGTTTCTGGCTCTTTACTAGCTGCTTTGGAGGATGAACTAAATTCCACACCTCAATAAGCTGTCATCTTGGACCTCCTCCCCAGGAAAGGATTTTAACACTCTTCTCCTAGAACCGGACAGAACCATCCTTATGCAGGACCTCAGCTACTTCAAACAAAGCTTCTCTCAATGGTCCCTGAAGTCTAGTCTATCATAAGACATTTCTTTGACTTAAAACATTGAAGGCACCCCTCTCTGGTCCTCTTCTTCACTCCTCCTCTCCAGCACATACAGCCAGCCAGAATGTACTACTTTTCTACAACAATATGAAGTAATTTCCTAGGATACAAGCTCTTTGGCAACTGTGGGGATGCATGAATCTGAATTTCATAGGGCAAGCCACAAAGTGGCAACTCCAATGGAGGTCTCTGACGAATTCCTCAGGAGAGGCTGGCTGGCTGAAATAGAGATGAAAGTTATTTCTTTCTTTTATCACACTGCTTCTTAACAATTTGATTGTGATATTCCCTGGCATAGTTTTCTTTATGTTTCTTCTAATTGGGCTTCAATGAACTTCTTTGATCTCTGTGTTTATAGTTTGTGTGGCATGCAGATTCTAAAATGGTCTCAATGATCTCTGCCTCATGATATTCAAGCTCCTGTATAATGTATGCCCCCTGAGTGCAAGCTATTGGCTTGCTTTTTTTTTAAAAACATGATTTTATTAGCATACCATACAGCCCATCCAAAGTGTACAATTAATGGCTCTCAGTACAAGCACAGAGATGGGTTCACATTGCCACAATACATTTCTGAAAAATTTCATAGCTCCAAAACAAAACAAAACAAAACCCACGACCTTTATACGCTTTGCACTTGTTTGAAAGGACTTATGTACCCTAGAAAAGTCATGCTTTAATCCTAATCCAATCTTGTGGGAGCAACCATTTCTTTTAAACCTTATTTAGCACTATGTGTTGGGAACCTGATTAGATTATCACCATGGAGATTTGTCTCCACCCATTCCAGGTGGGTCTTAATTAGTTAACTGGAATCCTATAAAAGAAGAAGTATTTTAGAGAACACCGTAGAAAGACATAGTTACAAGAAGCAGATAGTCTACCAGCTAGCAAACTTTGGAGATGAAGAAGGAAAACATCTCCTGGGTAGCTTCCTGAAATAGGAAGCCAGGAGAGAAATCTAGCAGATGACACCGTGTTTGCCATGTGTCTTTCCAGAAAGAGAAACCCTGACCATGTTCCATGTGCCTTCTCACTTGAGAGAGAAACCCTGAACTTCATTGGCCTTCTTGAATTAAGGTTATCTTTCCCTGGATGCCTTCTATAGGCTTGCTTTAATTGGGACATTTTTGTGGCCTTAGAACTATAAACTTGTAATTTATTAAATTCTCTTTTTTAAAAGCCATTCTGTTTGTGGTATATTGTATTCCAGCAGCTAGCAAACTAGAACACCTTTCTATTAATGACACTTAGCTTCAGTGGGGTACTTTTGTTAAAACTGATGCAAGAACATTAAGATATTACTGCTAACTACTGTCTACAGTTTGCATTAGGTGCATTTTTTCTCCCAAATACCATTCTACTACAAATATCTTAAAATTGTGACATACTTTGTTCTAATTCATGGAAGAACATTCTTGTATTTGTACTGTTAACCACTGTCATCATCCACAACAGGGTTCACTATGTTATACAGTCCCATATTTCATCCTCTAGTTTTCCTTCTAGTCACATACACGACTCCAAACTTCCCCTTTCAACCACACACAATTCAGCACTGTTATATACACACGATAATGTGCTATCATCACCTCTATCCATTTCCAAACATTTCCAATCAACATTAAAAAAATCTGCATAAATTACACATCAGCTCCCCAATCTCTATCCTCATTTTATCTCCTGGTAACCTATATTCTAGATATGAATTTCATAAGTTTGCTCATTACATTTAGTGCACATTAGTGAGATCATACCACATTTGTCCTTTTATGTCTGGCTTATTACACTCAACATAATGTCCTCCAGGTTCATCCATGTAGTTGCATGAATTAGAACTGCATTCTTTCTTACAGCTGAATAACATTCCACTGTATATATATACCACATTTTGTTTATCCATTCACCAGCTGATGGACACTTGGTTGCTTCCATCTTCTATGGCAACTGTGAATAATGTTGCTATGAACATTGGTGTGCAAATGTCTGTTCATGTCTGTACCTTGCTTTTAATGAACAGTGTATGGCAAAACTGAACGGATACTACTTCGAGGATTAGGTGACAAAAATAGGTGATTTCTATCTAGTCTGTGTTCTCTTTCTGGCTCTTCTCACTTGCTCACCCTGATGAAGCAAGCTGTCATATGGTAAGTTGCCCTATGGAGATACCTATTTGTCAAAGTCCTGAAGGCATCCTCTGGCCAACAGTCAGTAATGGAAACTCATGTTATGAATTCAACAAGTCATGAAGAACTAAATCCTGCCAATGATCATGTAAATGAACTGAGAAATGAAATCTTCACAAGCCTTGAGATGATTGCACCCTCAGATGATACCTTGCTTGCAGCCAAGTGATAGTCCCTGAGCCAAAGGACCCAGGTAAGCTGGGCAAAGAAACTGTGAGATAATAAATATTCATTGTTTTAAACCACTAAATTTTGGAATAATTTGCTAGGCAGCAATAGGTAATATAGTGTTCTTTTTTTTTTTTTTAAATCAAATTTGGAAACATTTTGGCCATTATTACTTCAAATGTTTTTCGTCTACTTTTCCTTCTGGGGATTCCAATTACATGCGTTAAGCCTACTTGATAATGCCCTACAGGTTACTGATACTGATCTTTTTATTTTTGGTTTTTTCCTTCACTCCCTTGGCTTTTTTCTCTGTGCCTTATTTTGGATAGTTTCTATTGCCATGTCTTCAAATGCACTATTTTTTTGTTCTTCAGATATATTTTTGCCTTTTTTTTTTTTCCTTTGTGCATGGGGAGGCACTGGGAATTGAACCCAGGTCTTGGGCATGGCAGGCAAGAACTCTGCCGCTGAGCCACTGTCGCACTGCCCTCTTCAGATATATTTTTACCTCCAGAAATTACACATAGGTTTCACACTCTATTCTTAAACATGTATTTCACTTGACGCTGTGCTCATGTTTCCCTTTACCTACTTGAACATATATGACAAGTTTATATTAGCTATACAACATCTTTGCTTAATAATTTCATTATCTCATCATTTCTGGATCTGTTTCTATTGGCTGATTTTTCCTTTTAGCTTTGAGACATATTTTTTCCTGCTTCTTTATGTGCCTAGTAATTTTATTAGATGTCAGACACTGTGAATTTTCTTTTGGGGGGCACTGGATTTTGTTGATTCCTTTGAATCACATTAGATTTTGTGCTGATGCTAAGTTATGTTACTTGAAATCAGTTGAGGTTTGCGCTTAAGTTTTTGTTAAGGTAGTCCAAAGCTACTTTCAGTCTGCAGTTAATGTCACCCCATTACTAAGGAGATACTATTCTGAGGCCTCTTCCCAATGCCCTATGTATTATAATATTACAAGGTCTCTCCATTATGGCATGTTCATGAACAGGAACTATTCTCAGGCCTGTGCTATTTACAAGAATTTTTCTTCCTACTCCTTTCTGGTCGTTCTTTCACCAATCTCAGATAGTTTCTTAACACACATGTACAGATCAGTAAGCCACCAAAGGCTTAACGGGACCTCTCTGCAGATCTTCATAGCTCACTCTTTGTGTAGTAGTGCTCTCTCCTCCTTGGTTTTCCCAAACTTTGATCTCTATCATCTCTATTTCTAGGCTCAGTTTGGGTTCTACTGCCCTGCACAGTGGCCTGGAAACTGCAGCTAAGTAACAAGCTAGGGCAATCAAAGGCTCTTCCTTTGATTGATGATGATCTTCTCTCCAGGGTCATAATCTGCTGCTGCCTGTCATCCAGTGTCTGAAAAACCATTATTTTGTAGAATTTTTCCAGATTCTTAACAGGTAATTACTGTTACTCTATCTTGGCCAGAAGTGGAAGTCCATTATTTTATTAATAAAAGCTCCTCAACTGATTCTAATGAGTGGTCAGTTAAGATCCAGCACATTAGTGGCTTCAGTTTCCTTAACAGAAAATTTCTGTCAAGACAGTACATTTTTTTCTAAGCTGTTTAGTCCTGAGGAGATAAGGGAGCTTATATTAAATCATGGTTGGCTAATCATTATTCAGAGAAGCTGTCTACTAAAAGAAATTCATAATACTGCTTTGCAAAGGAACTAAGAAAGCATTTTTTCGAAGAAAGTTTCATATAGAAATACTTAAGCTGAAGTACCCTGATAATAAGATGCCTCAAAACAATGTTTTAAAACATGGGGGTAGGGTGGTACAACAGTGATTCATGGCAGAATTCTTGCTTGCCACGCTGGAGACCTGGGTTCAATTCCCAGAGCCTGTTCATGCCAAAAAAACAAACAAAAATAATGCAGGGGTAGGCCCTACGTGGGACATGACATCCAGGGTGAAACTCTCCCTGGTGGTATGGGAGATGACTCCGGCCCTGGCACCATGGGATCAACAATGCCATCCTGACTATAAGGGGGAAAAGAAGCATAACTAAGTTCAAATAGAGTTGAGAGGCTACTCTAGAGGTCACTCTTATACAAGTTTCAGTTAAACATTTCTACCTATCATAACTTACTAAATTCCAACCAAAACCATTCAGGACAATTGTAAAGAACACCTAGGGCAATATATGAGATTCTACAAAGGTTTCAAGTACTAGGGTAACTTTCCAGAAACCTACACCCTCCAGATGGGTCCCTTGACCAGCTAAGTCCTGAAACCTAGAGGAGCCAGACTCTCCAGAACATCAGCTAGTTCTATCTCCCTACCCCATATTACTGACAGCCCTTTCCAACATGAAAAAGTTAGAATGGGCATAGCCCAAGTACCCTTAAAGAGTGGGATAGAAAGATCAAAGGTGATGATGGAGTTATACCAAGAAGGCAGGGTTTAAAAAATGAGGACGATTGCTGAATCATTATATCGATATTTCTTTTAGTCTCTAGCACCTCAGAGCAGCTAGAAGTAAAAACCTAAAATTCTGGAACTGTAACTATACCAATTCTGAAATATTTTCTACAATTGTTGTGCTGTGCTTTGAAATTTATCGCTTTTTTTGGTATGTATGTTATTTTTCACAAAAAAAAGGGGAAAAAAGTCGATTGTGAGGATAAAAAAATATTTATTCCTTCTAGCTTCCAATGTTCTGGAGTAGCTGAAAGAAAAATCTGAGATGATGGTATGGTAGCCCATGAAAAACTCTGGGATCTGTCCTGTTCACTACTTTTTGAAGAGTTCTTTGAAAACTATTGCTTTTTTCTTTCTTTGCTTTGTATATATGTTATATTATAAAACAAAAAAAGTTGAAAAAAAAACCATGGGGGTAGGAATAATTAACAATCTAAAAATACAGAAAAATAATCCTCTTACTAAAGCATTCCAAAGGAAAGAGAAAAGCCCTCTTTTGTGATTTTGTCTTATAGAAACCATTCATAAAAAACATGCTCATGCTTTTTTGTATATGCTATATTTCACAATAAAAGTTAAAAAAGCAAGTTCAATAGGAAGAATAGATAACTATCAATAAAAAATTAGTCAAATGTTCAGAGAATTGGGTGGGCCGCGGTGGCTCAGCGGGCAAAGTGCTTGCCTGCTATGCCGGAGGACCTCGGTTCGATTCCCGGCCCCAGCCCATGTAACAAAAACGGAGAAACAGAATACAATAAAACAAGAAAATGTTTAAAAATGTTTCCCTTTCTTCCTTCCTTCCTTCCTTCTATCCTTCCTTCCTTCTCTCTGTCTTTCCTTTAAAAAAAAAAAAAAATGTTCAGAGAATTTTACTAGTGTGACTTTCAAAATCATATGAACCATGAAAACTAAATTAGTAAGAGTGTACAGATAATATAAATAAAAAAATTTTTAGGAAAAGATAAACAAGATTCTCTTTTGTACCAGCAGATTTCATTTCTATGTATCTCTCAAGTTAGCTCTCTGGAACTTACCCTTTTCCAAGTAAGACCTTGGAGCCCACGGAGGGTCCTCTTCAGCATAAGGATCACTATACTCAACTACAGCTGCTTCCTCGTCTTCATAATCTTCTGGAGGAGGGGGGGGGAGGGGGAGATTCATCAAAGACTGTTTCTTCCACAGGTGGTGGTGGAGGTGGTGTATCTGAAACTAAGAATACATCAAGCTGACAACAAAACTATATATTTCATAAAGTTCCTATCCTAGCATCTATGTTCTTGAGACATAAACCTGGACTTGAAAATAATAATCTCTTGAAAAATAACGAGAGGGCAAAAGAAATCGCCCTAACAACTATAATGTTCCAAATCATCAAGCATGACTTTCTCTCTTCTTGGGTTAGTGCTTATTCTGAATAAAGTTTAGCCAAAATAATTATTATTAACTGAGCCCCTAGAACCTTTTATGCTAATACACAATCCTCTTTTTCAAGGAAACGTTTCAGTACAACAGAATTTGGCTTTATACTACTATATTCAAGGAGGAATGGTTATCAGAAATATAATTTGGACATTTACAACCATATTTCGTTTACAATGAATTATAACTCCAGTGAATATTCAAGTTCTGATGATCTGCTACCTGCCTCTCAATGAACTCTAAAAACAATAGCATTTTGCCAAATGGGGTGGGGAGATCATGAAGTTTAAGTAACTTTACCTAAAAAGGATTTTTTTTTGTTTTGTTTTTTTAAACAAAATTTCAACTAATTCAGACTAATTTGTGATCCAGAATTTCATCAGGTTGAATGTCCAAGTGTACTTACTGTCATAAAAAGCATACTTACTGTCATAATATTTAAAATGTCTCCTTCTAGAGCTCTGCTTCCACAGCTCAGATGGCATACAGTAACATCTAAAAGTGTATTTCCAAACTTGGAGGACTGAAAGCTTTCAAAATGCTTCATGCATTCCTGAACACAGCTCAGAATAACCTGAGTAAACCTGTATTTATCAGCTGCCCAGTTTTACCAAATGACACTAACTCCTATTTATGAGGTACCAGTATTGTTTCAGTGAAATTTTGGGGGGTTATCCTGTTTATTTTCTATCCTTTTAAATTTGAGCTTGCTGATTAAATTAAATGTATTTTAGAAAACTGTGGATACCTAGTGAAATGAGTCATATCAACATCAAACTCTGTCCAGCATCAGTAGTATCTTTACCACCTCCTGTGCCACCCTGTACTTATCAACTTTAGTCTTAAAGGGTTTCTAATAAACAAAGGATACATATTTTTGAAATTATGTATGAAAATTTTTGAAAAATTATGGGATGAAAAATAACAATATAGTCTATTTGTATTTATAAAGTAAAGAGTTTGACTTTAAACAACTACACACAGATTCAAAGAACTCTGTCTTTCAAAACAATCACCTTGAAAAATTACACTACAAAGATGCTGCCATTGGTCACGTTTATCTTTTCTTATAATTGCCTCAAAGCTAGTTTCATAATTCTGACAACACAAGCACCATTCTTAATTTCTTCAATACAAGCACCATTTTTGAGGACTAAAAATGTTCCAAGTACTAAGCTAGCACTACGTAATACATTATTTCATTTAATTTTTACAACCTTGGGATGCAGTGTTTAGTTTTGTTTTTGCTTAGAGATAGCTGATTGTTTAATAACTAATCAACCTATTATGTTCCAGGCATTGTGTTAAAAGGATGCAGCGTTTTTAATTCCCACTTTACGAATGCAGAAACTGGTTTTCCAAGGTAAATAAATACAAGAGCAGGAATTTGAATTCTAATGCCTGTGATCTTAACAATTACACTAAAGTGGGATGAGATGAATTCAATAATGTTAAAGTCGTGTTTCAGTATAATTCATTCAGCATATATCAATAGGGAGCCTACTATAGCTAGGTACTATGCTCATCATCAGTAGTAGAGCACTGGGCACAATTCATGGAGACAAAGATAACCAAATATTTATTTAAAATTAAGTGGAGTAAGTACTTAAAGTATGTTGGGAGCACATTGGGGACCAAATGTCTTATATAAGTCAGAAAGGCTCCCTGAGACCTGAAGAATGAGTAAGAGTCAGTAGCCAGGGGGTGGGGTAGAGTGGCTATTTCATATATCACATAAAGAAAAAAACAAGTGCAAACGTAAGAAAGCAGGAACCCTTCAAAGAAGTAACCAAAATTCATTGTGGAGAAAGTAAAGGTTTGAAGGAAGAGACACGAGGAGGCTGGATAGGATTAAGCAGAACCTAGGACAAGAAGGGCCTTGCAACAGTTTGGACTCTATACAAAGAGCAGTGCGAATCCACAGAAGGATTTTAAGGAGAAAAATAGGGTCTAGCTACACTGCTTAGCCCGGTACAACCAGTTCTCTATAAAAGATTACAAATAATTCCAGAAGTCTTCAAAAAATCAAACAATGTAGAGTACATATTTGCTACCACTGTGTACTTCAGAATAATGTACCTAAAAAGCTCTGAAGATAATTAAAAAAAACAGGTTTATATTTTTTAAAGGTGAATGTTTTGAAGAAGACATTCATTCAAATGTGTAAGTCCTGCTATGTCTGTAAAATCAGTCATAGCATACCTCATACAGTTTATTTTACACATTTTTTGAGAAATGTTTGTGAAACTGGGAAATGATAAAGAAGGACTACATCACCAAAAGGCAATCAATTGTGATAGGGTAGTAGTGTTAGCAACTGACTTTTTAAAATACAGGTAGTATTGCTACAATGTTGTTTTACAATCACTTAAAACATTGTCTTGGATTTACGTGACATTAATTCTTAAATATGCTTCAATAACATTAAACTAAAACAGTACTTTTTTGGGGTCTATTCACAAAAAATCTTGATGTTTCTATTAACTTTATAACTTTCCCTAATAGCTAGTTTGAACTAATGACATTCTGATTCCTAATCCTGTTCAACTTTGAAATATAGTGTTTTTTCACAATAAAAATAACCTTTTAGTTCCTATGCAAACGCTCCTGTTTTATTGATGGATTAGGCTTCAACCTAATGTTCAAGATCTGGCCTTTACTCCAGAAGGTGCTCAGAACCATCATATAAGAGAACATGCAGTAATAACTGATCACGAACCTTCTCCAAGATGAACACTCATCATAGTAGTGAAAACAGAAAAAAACTGCTGGGGTATTATTTATGTGACTACCTTCTCCAAACAATGTGATTAAATTGGATTTGCGGTGGGAGAAAATTTCCTTTTTACTGATAACAATGCTTGAGTTTCTACCTTATAGAGCATTAATTCTGTTCAGAATAGAAGAACCAGCACTAGAGAGTCCTTCAATTTCGCTACCCTGATTAAATCCTTTTTTTTTTTTTCTGTTTGGTCCAGCTTACTCTATTTAGATATAGGAGAAAATAAAAAAAGAGTAGGACCTTCTAATTCACAAACTTGGCAAAGGGTCAGACTATGGCTCTACTGGGCACATGCTGAACAAGTTGAACCAAGCCATCTTCTCCCTGAGTTGGTATGGGTCACATTCAAGCCAAAAGAACAATAGGACCTCCCACAGCATAACCTAAAAGCATACGAAATCTATGTAGATATATAAATATTTTTAAACAGCTCTTAAATTCAACAGAACATCTTAAGAAATCACAGTGTGGTAAGCATTAGAGGTGCTCATGGGGTACTTCCCAATATACAGAAATAAATAAATAAAACAGACTTTTTTCAGAAATCAGTAAATAGAAATGTAAAGGCAAACTGAAAGAGACAATATGAATAGAGCCCAGTTAAAATATAAATGCATCTAAAGAACATGTTGGTCAAAAGGGGCATTTAATCAGCTAGCACCAAAAAAGGGACCAAGGGTGTCTACTTCCTGTCAAACACTTTTCTAAGTGCTAGGGAAACAGTCATTGAACAAAACAGGCAAGATTCCCTGCTCTAATAGAGCTTACATTCTAGTTCAGGCCATGCCCATTTCTGAAGGAGCCTGTCCCTAAGCAAAACAATAGACTGTAGATATTTTTATTCCCTTGGTGAGCCATCCTTGCTATGAGATGGATAATAATGGGCTACCTCAACCTGATGACATTAAATATATGTAATACCCCATGTTCAAATTCCATATCCATCAAGAGATCTTCTGATTATGTGTGGCTCCTTGTGTACACTGCACCCAAGAAAAGAATTCATATACCATTCAGACAAAGTTCTGGTGACTGTGCCAGCAATTCCTCACTGAACATTAATTAATACAGGTCTCCTGACTGATAAACATTAATCTCCTGAGCCTCCTTTATGCTTCCTAAGAGAAAGCTCAAGGTGCCAATAAAATTAATTAGATAAGCTTGCCTGGCTGATCACCAGATCCAAAGTAAATCCATTGCCAATTTATGAGGCCACTTAGGAGACAGAGTGGCAGGCTGGTGGTCCTCTGGAACCTACTAATATGGCATGGCCATTTTCACTCCTGGAATCACGGGACTGGAGGAAGATTCTGAGGCTATCCACAATACTCCTACAATCTCAGTAATAGGAAACTAACTACTGCTTATCTGGGAAACTCTGAGAAAAAGATAGGAGAGCTAGTGATTAAAGAATACACCTTCAGTTAGATGTGATCTTTTTCTAACATATGCCTTATAATTTATTTGTCTTTATCTTCACTACTAGGTTTTAGGCTATTTGAAAATAAAGAAGTTCATCTTAATTATTTTATAAACCCACTAGCCACTTATAGCATGTCTTTTTCATAATACTCAAATATATAAGGATCAGTGAATGAATGACTACTCAGCCAATGACATTTATGCCTATAATCTGATCTACAGCATAAAGAAGACATAAACTTACTATTTTCTTGGACTCTGGCCACAAATCCCATTAAAGGTAACTGAGGAGTTACCTGTAGGATGGAGGGAGGAGGAGGAGCAAGAGATACTGCAAAAACAAAAAAAAGTGTGGAGGGTAAGGGGTAAGGGCAAGTTACATTAAAAGGAAAGGATAATACAATAAAACAAACATAAGGAGGGAAATCACTGTTCAGTAACATTTTATAAGCTATCTTACGGACCCCCTTTGAGGGATAATTTATTAAAACACAAAACAAAATACTAAGGGAGTTTTCAGGAAGTTTTAAAAATTATACCAAGAGGCACCTAACATACACACAGATCTACTCTATTATATAATATCAATTCTTTTTATATAAATGACATGTTTTCTCAAAGAATTACTTTCCCCAGATTACAATGAATGGTTCAGTTCTCTGAATTTTACCAGGCAGGTAATGAGTTTAAATGCTTATCCATACCAGGAGAAAAAAATATTATATCCCCACATCCTAAATTTTTACTTTTCATTAATTAACAGGCAGATTCACTGGTTTGTTATTCATTAATTGAACAAATATTTATTGATTTCCTACTAAGTGACAAGCACTCTGCTAGGAGCCTAATATCAAAACCATTCTCTCAGAGCCAGGGACTGTGTCACTAATGACTATTTCATAATCACAGCATGGGTATACCACCTGCTCCAGCCTCTTCGACTCTGCAGAAAAATGCTGGCCTCACTCAAATCCTACTTTCTCCTTCTCAAGGTGTCTTTTCTTCTATCTCAAACATCTGGCACAGCGTCTAGCATTAGCAAACCACTGACACTTATTTAATGTAGAAATATACAAACAAGTCTGATACTTGCCAAATAATTTCCTGTGATTAAGCTACAGTTACAGTTTCAGTAAAAATGGATAGAAAGTATGGTATGCATCTTCTTATAAAGAAAGAACACCTTTAATTAGCTGCAAATTAGAGTTGTAATTAATGAAACTAAAAAGATGAATAAGAATCTTTAATCTCCAGGAGAGCACATTATTCCAGTTGGGGAAAAAAAAATAACCTCAGATCAACCACATTTTTAGCAGTTCTCCAGAGATGGTGATGAGGAATGCTGCACAGATGTCTCTAAGCAGGTAACTGAAAAAGTAGCTCACCAGGAAGACAAGGGTAGAGAAAGATAATCAAGCTAAGAGAACTAAGTAAGAGCAAAGATTTACAGGTATAAAAAACACAACCAATTCACAGAACTGGGAATATTTCCTTATGGCTAGCCTAAGGTTCCCCAAAGAGAAACTAAAAAAATCTAGAAAGATGAGTGGGTAGATATGAAATAGTACCTTACATGCCAGGAGAAAGAGTGATTAGTGGAAAGACAATAGACTTTAAAGTCACCCAGTCTCAAATTCCTGGTTCCCAGAGGGGAAAGGAAAGAGACTTTACTAACAGCAAGGGACTGAGCTCAACCAAGTTCCAATTGTGGAATTAACAAATTCTGACTAATAAAAATAGGCCCCTGACTCAACTAAACCTTGAATGAAAGATAAAATTACTAGCTTTTGCCCCGGTGCAGAGCGGGCAGGGCTGATGGGGAGAAAAAAACAAAACAAAACAAAACAGGGGTTATTTGGATCAGACAGCACAAAATACTTGAAAAGTTCTGGACCATAAAAATATATATATAGGAACAGGGGTCCTGCTCTGTAAAGGATTTTTTTCTTTGTTTCTTACACTTAAAACTGCTCTCAAGCTCCAACTGCCCCAGGCAAAGGCAGAATGAAGCTTGTCTGAGAGAAAAAGAGGCTGGTCACGGGAAAGAAGGTAATTCACTGGAGGCTGTGCCTTCCCCTGGAGAGGGGTAGAGCCCAGCTCAGGTGGAATTCCTCCTTTAAGGAATTCAGACCACAGGGACTGGAAAACTGAAGCGATTAAAACCAGTCTACAACCTCTCCTGTCTCAACCACACCCCCGGCAGGAAGAGTCTGCTGAAGTTAAAGGTAATGCATCCTTTTATGCTGGTGGGACCTGCAGGCAGACCAGTGCTACATCTGGGTGGGATAGGAAACATACAGAGTCTAGAGGCTTCATAGGAAAGACTGTCAACCTGCTGGGTGTCACCCTCAGGGAAAACTGATGCAGGTGACTCTTTCCTCCTTAAAGGAAGCCAGTCTGGTCTGGGAAAATCTGATGGGGGTCTATAATACCCTATAAGTGGACCCTCTCAAGAAATTAAAAAAAAAAAAAAAAGGCATCATACAGACAGGGCAAGAAACAAGAAAACAAGAACTGAAAAACTGTGATCCATTAAACACAATCTATGCTACAAGTCTAGAATAACCTGAACTGAATGTCAAAGAACAGATAGAGAACAAAGCTATCCAGCAAGAAAATCCTAGGTAGAAGAGTGAAAAGAATTTCCAGAATAAACTAATTAAGGAAATTAAATGCCAAGATGCCAGCAAAAATAATGAATCATACTAGGAAAATTGAAGATATGACCCAGTCAAAGGAACAAACCAACAATGTGAATGACATACAGGACTTGACAAAATTAATTAACAGGTCAAGCAGACATGGAAAATCTCATTAAAAATCAAATCAACAAATTGAGGGAGGATATAAAGAAAGCAAGGGATGACAAAAAGAAGAAGTCAAAAGTCTAAAAAACAAATCACAGAATTTATGAGAATAAAAGGCACAGCAGAAGACATGAAAAAAACAATGGAAACCTACAGTGTTAGATTTCAAGGGGCAGAGGACAGTACTAGTGAACTGGAGGATGGGACATCTGAAATCCAGCAAGCAAAAGAAAATATGAGCAGGGACTCAGGGAATTGAATGACACCATGAAGCACATGCATATATGTGTTGCGGGTGTCCCAGAAGGAGAAGAGAAAGGAAAAGGAGGAGAAAGACTAATGGAGGAAATTATCACTGAAAATTTCCCAACTCTTATGAAAGACTTAAAATTACACATCCAGGCCTTCTCCCCTCTTCCCCCTCCTGCTCCGGCGGCTCTCCAACCACCACGGTGCCCTCTTCCACCTTCACCGGCTCCTCCGCCACCAGCCTCGACACCCTTGCTGCGCTCACCTTTCCTCCTCCAGAACAGCTACTGGGGCAGTGGAGACAATACAGAGCAGCTCCCGGAGCCATGACGGAGATCAAAGGGACAGCGTACCCCATCCTGGAACGGCTGACTGTCTGGGAGAACCAGCTCCGGTGAGAAAACCGAGGGATGCAGGCTTTCCTGGGTGGGACGGCAAGTGGCCGGAGTCCCTCCCTTCCTCCTTCCCAGGCCAATTGGCAGAATTGGGCAGGCGGTCCCTTCAGGCCGCGGCGGCTGGTGTTCCCACCACGCGAGGCCCCCCGGACCAACTGAAAGTGTTGGGTCAGAAATCCCCAGACTGTGGAGAACGGTGACCAGGGGGTCCCTTCCAAACACGTGACTCCCTGGTCCGCCTGGGAACAGTGCACTCTCCTGGGCTGCGACAGCTGGTGCCCTTCCACCACGCTTGGCGCCCCGGGCCGACTAGGAAATTTGGTCGGGCGCTCTCACGTGCTGTGGCGGCCGGCGACCCTCCCCGCGTTCGGACCCCCGGGCCGGCTGGCACTCTTCCAAGACGCTTCGGCTGCCAAACCTGCCCTACGGCGAGAGTTTTCCAGAGTTAAAGGACCCACAGCAACTTTTACTGGTGGATCCCGTAGACAAACGTGTGCCATGAGCGCCACCTACGGGGCAGGATAAGAAAAACAGAACCCAGAGATTTCACAGAAAAATCTTACAACCTGTGGGGTCCAACACTTAGGGAAATCTGACTAAATGCCCAGACGCCAGCAGAAGATAACGGATCACGCTCAGAAAATTGAAAATATGGCCCAGTCAAAGGAACAAAGTAAGAGTTCAAATGAGATACAGGAGCTGAAACAACTAATGCTGAATATACGAACAGAAATGGAAAACCTCTTCAAAAACGAAATCGATAAATTGAGGGAGGACATGAAGAAGACATGAGCTGAACATAAAGAAGAAATAGAAAAACTGAAAAAACAAATCACAGAACTTATGGAAGTGAAGGATAAAGTAGAAAAGATGGAAAAAACAATGGATAACTACAATGATAGATTTAAAGAGACAGAAGATAGAATTAGTGATTTGGAGGATGCAACATCTGAATCCCAAAAACAAACAGAAACTATACGGAAAAGAATGGAAAAATTCGAACAGGGTATCAGGGAACTCAAGGACAATATGAACCGCACAAATATACGTGTTGTGGGTGTCCCAGAAGGAGAAGAGAAGGGAAAAGGAGGAGAAAAACTAATGGAAGAAATTATCACTGAAAATTTCCCAACTCTTATGAAAGACCTAAAATTACAGATCCAAGAAGTGCAGCGCATCCCAAAGAGATTAGACCCAAATAGGCGTTCCCCAAGACACTTATTAGTTAGAATGTCAGAGGTCAAAGAGAAAGAGAGGATCTTGAAACCAGTGAGAGAGAAGCAGTCCATCACATACAAGGGAAACCCAATAAGACTATGTGTAGATTTCCCAGCATAAACCATGGAAGCTAGAAGACAGTGGGATGATATATTTAAGTTACTAAAAGAGAAAAACTGCCAACCAAGACTTCTATATCCAGCAAAATTGTCCTTCAAAAATGAGGGAGAAATTAAAACATTCTCAGACAAAAAGTCACTGAGAGAATTTGTGACCAAGAGACCAGCTCTGCAAGAAATACTAAAGGGAGCACTAGAGTCAGATACAAAAAGACAGAAGAGAGAGGCATGGAGAAAAGTGTAGAAAGAAGGAAAGTCAGATATGATATATATAATACAAAAGGCAAAATGGTAGAGGAAACTATTATCCAAACAGTAATAACTCTAAATGTTAATGGACTGAATTCCCCAATCAAAAGACATAGACTGGCAGAATGGATTAAAAAACAGGATCCTTCTATATGCTGTCTACAGGAAACACATCTTAGACCCAAAGATAAACATAGGTTGAAAGTGAAAGGTTGGAAAAAGATATTTCATGCAAATAACAACCAGAAAAGAGCAGGAGTAGCTATACTAATATCCAACAAACTAGACTTCAAATGTAAAACAGTTAAAAGAGACAAAGAAGGACACTATCTACTAATAAAAGGAACAATTAAACAAGAAGACATAACAATCATAAATATTTACGCACCGAACCAGAATGCCCCAAAATACGTGAGGAATACACTGCAAACACTGAAAAGGGAAATAGACACATATACCATAATAGTTGGAGATTTCAATTCACCACTCTCATCAATGGACAGAACATCTAGACAGAGGATCAATAAAGAAATAGAGAATCTGAATATTACTATAAATGAGCTAGACTTAACAGACATCTATAGGGCATTACATCCCACAACAGCAGGATACACCTTTTTCTCAAGTGCTCATGGATCATTCTCAAAGATAGACCATAAGCTGGGTCACAAAGCAAGTCTTAACAAATTTAAAAAGATTGAAATCATACACAACACTTTCTCGGATCATAAAGGAATGAAGTTGGAAATCAATAATAGGCGGAGTACCAGAAAATTCACAAATAGTGGAGGCTCAACAACACACTCTTAAACAACAAGTGGGTCAAAGTGGAAATTGCAAGAGAAATTAGTAAATACCTAGAGGCGAATGAAAATGAAAACACAACATATCAAAACTTATGGGACGCAGCAAAGGCAGTGTTAAGAGGGAAATTTATTGCCCTAAATGCGTTTATCAGAAAAGAAGAAAAGGCAAAAATGCAGGAATTAACTGTCCACTTGGAAGAACTGGAGAAAGAACAGCAAACTAATCCCAAAGCAAGCAAAAGGAAAGAAATAACAAAGATTAGAGCAGAAATAAATGAAATTGAAAACATGAAAATAATAGAGAAAATCAATAAGACCAGAAGTTGGTTCTATGAGAAAATCAATAAGATTGATGGGCCCTTAGCAAGATTAACAAAAAGAAGAAGAGAGAGGATGCAAATAAATAAGATCAGAAATGGAAGAGGAGACATAACTACTGACCTCACAGAAATAAAGGAGGTAATAACAGGATACTATGAACAACTTTACGCTAATAAGTACAACAATTTAGATGAAATGGACGGGTTCCTGGAAAGACATGAACAACCAACTTTGACTCAAGAAGAAATAGATGACCTCAACAAACCAATCACAAGTAAAGAGATTGAATTAGTCATTCAAAAGCTCCCTAAAAAGAAAAGTCCAGGACTAGATGGCTTCACATGTGAATTCTATCAAACATTCCAGAAAGAATTAGTACCAACTCTCCTCAAACTCTTCAAAATAATCGAAGTGGAAGGAAAACTACCTAATTCATTCTATGAAGCCAACATCACCCTCATACCAAAACCAGGCAAAGATATTACAAAAAAAGAAAACTACAGACCAATCTCTCTAATGAATACAGATGCAAAAATCCTCAATAAAATTCTAGCAAATCGAATCCAACAACACATTAAAAGAATTATACATCATGACCAAGTAGGATTCATCCCAGGTATGCAAGGATGGTTCAACATAAGAAAATCAATTAATGTAATACACCATATCAACAAATCAAAGCAGAAAAATCACATGATCATCTCAATTGATGCAGAGAAGGCATTTGACAAGATTCAACATCCTTTCCTGTTGAAAACACTTCAAAAGATAGGAATACAAGGGAACTTCCTTAAAATGATAGAGGGAATATATGAAAAATCCACAGCTAATATCATCCTCAATGGGGAAAAATTGAAAACTTTCCCCCTAAGATCAGGAACAAGACAAGGATGTCCACTATCACCACTATTATTCAACATTGTGTTAGAAGTTCTAGTCAAAGCAATTAGACAAGAAAAAGAAATACAAGGCATCAAAATTGGAAAGGAAGAAGTAAAACTATCACTGTTCGCAGACGATATGATACTATACGTCGAAAACCCGGAAAAATCCACAACAAAACTACTAGAGCTAATAAATGAGTACAGCAAAGTAGCAGGCTACAAGACCAACATTCAAAAATCTGTAGCTTTTCTATACACTAGTAATGAACAAGCTGAGGGGGAAATCAAGAAACGAATCCCATTTACAATCGCAACTAAAAGAATAAAATACCTAGGAATAAATTTAACCAAAGAGACAAAAAACCTATATAATGAAAACTACAAAAAACTGCTAAAAGAAATCACAGAAGAGCTAAATAGATGGAAGGGCATACCGTGTTCATGGATTGGAAGACTAAATATAATTAAGATGTCTATCCTACCTAAACTGATCTACAGATTCAATGCAATACCAATCAAAATCCCAACAACTTATTTTCCAGAAATAGAAAAACCAATAAGCAAATTTATCTGGAAGGGCAGGGTGCCCCGAATTGCTAAAAACATCTTGAGGAAAAAAAACGAAGCTGGAGGTCTCGCGATGCCGGACTTTAAGGCATATTATGAAGCCACGGTGGTCAAAACAGCATGGTATTGGCATAAAGATAGATATATCGACCAATGCTATCGAACAGAGTGCTCAGATATAGACCCTCTCATCTATGGACATTTGATCTTTGATAAGGCAGTCAAGCCAACTCACCTGGGACAGAACAGTCTCTTCAATAAATGGTGCCTAGAGAACTGGATATCCATATGTAAAAGAATGAAAGAAGACCCGCATCTCACACCTTATACAAAAGTTAACTGAAAATGGATCAAAGATCTAAACATTAGGTCTAAGACCATAAAACAGTTAGAGGGAAATGTAAGGAGATATCTTATGAATCTTACAACTGGATGTGGTTTTATGGACCTTAAACCTAAAGCAAGAGCACTGAAGAAGGAAATAAATAAATGGGAGCTCCTCAAAATTAAACACTTTTGTGCATCAAAGAACTTCATCAAGAAAGTAGAAAGACAGCCTACACAATGGGAGATAATATTTGGAAATGACATATCAGATAAAGGTCTAGTATCCAGAATATATAAAGAGATTGTTCAACTCAACAACAAAAAGACAGCCAACCCAATTACAAAATGGGAAAAAGACTTGAACAGACACCTACCAGAAGAGGAAATACGGATGGCCAAGAGGCACATGAAGAAATGCTCAATGTCCCTGGCCATTAGAGAAATGCAAATCAAAACCACAATGAGATATCATCTCACACCCACCAGAATGGCCATTATCAACAAAACAGAAAATGACAAGTGCTGGAGAGGATGCGGAGAAAGAGGCACACTTATCCACTGTTGTGGGAATGTCAAATGGTGCAACCACTGTGGAAGGCAGTTTGGCGGTTCCTCAAAAAGCTGAATATAGAATTGCCATACGACCCAGCAATACCATTGCTAGGTATCTACTCAAAGGACTTAAGGGCAAAGACACAAATGGACATTTGCACACCAATGTTTATAGCAGCATTATTTACAATTGCAAAGAGATGGAAACAGCCAAAATGTCCATCAACAGAAGAATGGCTAAACAAACTGTGGTATATACGTACGATGGAATATTATGCAGCTTTAAGACAAGATAAACTTATGAACCATGTAATAACATGGATGGACCTAGAGAACATTATGCTGAGTGAGTCCAGCCAAAAACTAAAGGACAAATACTGTATGGTCCCACCGATGTGAACAGACATTTGAGAATAAACTTGAAATATGTCATTGGTAACAGAGTCCAACAGGAGTTAGAAACAGGGTAAGATAATGGGTAATTGGAGCGGAAGGGATACAGACTGTGCAACAGGACTAGATACAAAAACTCAAAAATGGACAGCACAATAATACCTAATTGTAAAGTAATCATGTTAAAACACTGAATGAAGCTGCATCTGAGCTAAAAAAAAAAAAAAAAAAATGTGCCTGGATTTGAACAAATATCTTCGTCTTTACATATTGAAATGAGAGCCGATTACTGGAAGACAGCTCTGAACCTCTTTTCCCAGCGGCAGAAATAACTCCTCTTGTTGCCCTTCTGACCTACACCAAGGGAAGCCTCTCGAAAAGATGTTCTCTTGCCAACAATCATTTTACCACTGTAATCAACAAATGAAAAATGAACTATTGACTCTTCTTGAGAAAACCTATTCTTACACCCCCAGAACCAGGTGCATGGTCCAGAAATTGAATCCTGGTCTCCCACCTGAAAGGCAAGCATTCTACCACTGAACCACCCAGACACCCTTCCTTCATTCTTCTATGTCCAGTTTTTTCAGAACAATTTCCCCAATGAGTGGACCTGGCACCCTTGTCAAAACTCAAATGGCGATAGATATGAGGGTTTATTGCTGAACTCTCAATTCAATTCCATTGGTCCATATGTCTGTACTTGTGCCAATACCATGCTGTTTTGATTACTTGGCTTTGAGTAATTTTAGTCAGGAGGTCAACTTCATTCTTCATCTTCAACATGGCTTTAGCTATTCCAGGCCACTTACCTTTCTGTATAAATTTGACGATTGGCTTTTCTATTTCTGCAAAGAAGGCTCTTAGAATTTTGATTGGGAGTGCAACTGATCTGTAAATCACATTGGAAAGAACTGACACTTGAACAATATTCAGTATGTCATGAACATAGAATATCCTTCTATTTACTTAGGCCTTTTTGATAATAATTTTCCAAGTTCAAGTTAAATTTATTCTCAGAACTAAGGTTAAATTTATTCTCAGAATTAAGGTAAATCAGAATACAGGGTAAAAGATGATATTGTTTTTTTCATGCAATCTATTTATTTATATGTTCCATTAATCACTTCTATACATATACACTTTAACCATATATTATAATATAGCACATCATTTTGTATTACATATCTTTTAGTTTCGTTCAATGTTACTTTCTGATCCACCCCAGTAATTATAATTTCATATAGTGTTGAATAAAATATAAGAACTGGATCACGTAATAGAAATTTCAGCAGCAACTTTTACTCCACATGCATTCACATGTACTACTAATCTATTTGGGAACAAGTTTAATATTCTTTCCTACTAGTTGTTATAAAACTCTACATTCAACATTGCCATGTCTCTTCCCAATCCTACATTATGCCATATTCTGAATTCATGATTGGATTGTGGGGTAAAGAATTGTTGTTAGAAGTCTATTTCTCATACTGTGATTCTGATGTGGACACTAACTGAGTATTTTTAATTGACTTTGCATTGGCATTTTTTCAGTGTGAGAGCCTTCATGCTGATGAAGGAATTTGAAATCACTAAATATTTCCTTTATTCATTAAACTGAGATTTAATAAAAAAAAAAAAATTACACATCCAGGACTTCTGGGAAGATAGCCAAATACAGTAGCTTGAGCTTAGCCCTGTTCCACAGAAAAGTTATAGAAGGGACAGGAGGGCAACTGAGGTGACAATTCAGGAGTGCAGTTGACCTTCTGCACCACAAAGGGTAACCCAGGTTGCAGAAGCCGAGGAACTGAGAGACAGAAAGTTGGAGCCTGGGGCGGAGGGGAGGAGCCCACAGGAGTGGACGGACGGGAGCCGGGGACTAGGAAGCAAGCCAGGCTGCATTCCTTGTGCACACTACCCAAACTAGCGCAGCCCCATAACTGGTGACTCACCCTACACCCAGCACACCCAAACCTTGTCATCCGCTCCAATTCCCGATGCTCCAGGTGTCCCCACCCCACCAGCCCCACTGGACGTACCTGTCCAATACACCCACCCAGAGTGCAGCCCAGACCACCTCCACTGCACCCCTCAGAGCACTACTTCCCCCTCCATGTTCCCTGTAGGCTGTTGCCAGTGCAAAAAGGCTGCAGGCACTACTCCATACCCAGGCTACCATGCCCACCCCTTGCCCATAGAGTTGCAGAGCCTCCCCCTTCCCCCACCCTCAGCTCTACACATCAGTTTACAGTACTCCTAGGCCCATGTATGCACATGGGCCGCCAATCACATTATTCAGTCCCAGGAACCTCAGTTTACAGTAGTCCTAGAACCGCACATGTGCCCAGCCCTCAGCCACACTTTCTAGCATTTTCTAAGAAAGTACTGACCTGCACAGCTGGGTCACATCTGCCCCCAATCCATGAAGGCATAATGTGTACCTGCTGCCACAGCTCTACGGATGCACACAAAGGGCCCCGTGCCTTAGACCGGTGCACACCAGTGTTATAGCTTGCAGACCGATGTACCCACAAACCTACATCTCCCCTGGCCGACCACGTTCACAAGCATCAGTGTAACATCCCCAAACTGTGCCTATACTTGCTGTGAAACAAATCACCATGCTGAGTGACAAACCCCATACCCTGCTCCCTGCTGGACAAACATCCTGCAAACACAAGGCCTTGGACTACTGAAAGAAATCAACTCCCAAAGTACATCAATCATGATATTTACATGCCACAGAGATAGCAGAAGATCACTAAGTATATAACAATACAGATAGACACAGCCCTACCTAATGAACACATTAAAACACCAAAGGAAATAGGGGGAACAAATGTTAAAATAAATTTAGTAGATTAAAATGCTAGTGATCAATGAAAGGGAGGGTTAAGAGGTATGGTATAAATGAATTTTTTTTCTATTTTCTTTTTACTCCTTTTCCTGAACTGATGCAAATGTTCTAAGAAATGATCATGATGATGACTATAAAACTATGTGATGAACAAAAAAGAATATTCATATTGTATGTTGATTGGTTTTACTAATTTAAAAAAAACACCAAAGGAGACACAGACACTGGAACAACTAATCAAAGATGTTCACACAACTTTATCTAATAAAATAAGTGGGATCGCAAATGACATAAAGGAGATTAAGAACACAGCAGAAGAGTATAAAGACAAATCTGAAAGAATTGATAGAAAAACAGTGAATACGGCAGAGATTAAAGACTCTGTTGATGAAATAAAAAACATACTAGAGGCACACAACAGCAGATTTGAAGAGACAGAAAAAAGAATAAGTGATATAGAGGACAGGATAACTGACCTTGAAGACTCAAAATAGCAAATGGCAAAAAAGATGAAAAAATTTGAATTGGATCTCAGGGAAATGACAGACAAAACAAATTGCACAAATAAAAGAATCATTGGTGTCCCAGAAGGAGAAGAGAGGAGTAAAGGGATAGAAAGAGTAGCTGAGGATGTAACAAGAGAAAACTTCCCAACCCTCATAAAGGATATAAATATACAAGTCAAAGAAGTCCAAAGAAATCCAAACAGAATAAACCCAAACAGGACTTCCCCATAGCACATGCTAATCAGTCTGTCAAATGTGGAAGAGAAGCAGAAAATCCTGAAAGCAGCAAGAGAAAAACAATCTACTACATACTAGGGAAACCAAATAAGACTGAGTTCTGACTATTCGTCTAGCACCCTGGAGGTGAGGAGGTAGTGGTATGATATATTCATGATCCTGAAAGAGAAAGACTTTCAGCCAAGAATTCTGTGCCCAGCCATATTGCCCTTCAAAACTGAGGGAGAGATTAAAGTTTTCACAGACAAAGAAGTCCTGAGAGAACTTGTCAACAAAAAACCGGCCATACAAAATATACTAAAAGGAGTTCCACCGGCTAGAAAAAAAGACAGGAGAGGGAGGTCTGGAGGAGGGCACAGAATTGAAGATTATCACTAAGGGTAATTTAAAGAATACAAAGACGAAGAGGGAAAAGAATATATAAATCTGACAAATAAAATTAAAAAGATAAAATGGCGGAATCAAGAAACACTTTTTCAGTAATAACTTCAAATGTTAACGGACTAAACTTATCTATTAAAAGATACAGATTGGCAGAATGGATTAAGAAACATAACCCACCTATATGCTGCCTACAAGAGACTCATCTTAGACAAAGGATGCAAAAAGATTGAAAGTGAAAGGATAGAAAAAGATTTTTCACACAAGTTGTAACCAAAAGACAGCAGGAGTACCTATACTAACACAGGACAAAATAGACTTTAAATGTAAAGACAACATAGGAGACCAAGAAGGACACTATTACTAATTAAAGGGCCAATTTACCAAAAAACTATTACAACCATAAATGTTTATACTCCCAATCAGGAGCTCCAAAGTACATGAGACAGACATTGGGAAAACTGAAGGGAGTGATAGATGTTACAACAATAATGGTAGGAGATTTTAATATACCACTCTCCTCTACAGATAGAACAACCAGACAGAACATCAATAAGGAAATACAGAAGTTAAATAACTTGATAAACAAATTAGACCTAAATATATAGGTCACTGCACCCCAAAGCACAAGGATATACATTCTTCTCTAGTGCTCATGGAACATTCTCCAGGAGAGATCATATACCGGGGCACAAAACAGGTCTTTATAAATTTAAAAACACTGAAATTATTCAAAGCACTTTCTCTGATCACAATGGGATGAAGCTGGATCATAATAACTACCAAAGAACAACAACATTCACAAATATATGGAGATTTAATAGCACAATCTTAACCAGTGCGTCAAAGAAGAAATGCTAGAGAAATCAGTAGCTATCTGGAGATGAATGAAAATGAGAATACAACTTTTCAGAACTTATGGGATGCGGCAAAGGCTGTCCTGAGAGGGAAATTTATTGCTCTAAATGCCTATATTAAAAATGAAGAAAGAGCAAAAATCGAGGACTTCAACAGCACACCTGGAGGAATTGAGAAAGAATAGCAAATTAAACCCAAAGCAAACAGAAGAAGAGAAAAAACAAAGATTAAAGCAGAGATAAGTGAATGGGAGAACAAAAGAACAACAGAAAGAATCAATAAAACCAAAAGTTAGTTCTTTGAGAAAATAAATAAAATTGATGGGCTACTAGTAAGACTGTCAAAGAAAAAACAGAGAGAGGCTACAAATAAACTCAGAAATAAGACGGGGTGCATTACCATACACACTGAAGAAGTAAAAGAAGTCAGAGGATACTATGAACAACTATACAGCAACAAACTAGACAACTCAGATGAAATGGACAAATTCCTGGAGACACATATACAAGCTATAACGACTCATGAAGAAACAGAAGATCTCAACAAACCAATCACCAATAAAGAGATTCAATCAGTCATCAAAAATCTTCCTACAAAGAAACGGCCGGGGATAGATGACTTCACAGGGGAATTTTATCAAACATTCCAGAAAGAACTAATACAATTCTTCTCAAATTTTCACAAAAAATTGAGGAGAACAGAACTCTACCTAATTCATTTTATGAAGCTACTATCATTTTAACATTGAAACCAGATAAAGATGCTATGAGAAAGGAAAACTACAGGCCAATATCCCTAATGAACATAGATGCAGAAATTCTCAATAAAATACTAGCAAATCAAATCCAATAGCACATTAAAAGAATTATACACCATGACCAGGTGGGGTTTATACTAGGAATGCAAGGATGGTTCAACACCAGAAAATCAATTAATGTAATACAGCACATTAACAAACCAAAAGGGAAAAATCACATGATCATCTCAATTGATGCTGAAAAAGCATTTGACAAAATTTAGCATCCTTTTCAAATAAAAACACTCCAAAAGATAAGAATCAAAGGTAACTACCTCAATATGATAAAGGGAAAATATGAAAAACTGACAGCCAGCATCATACTCAATGAAGAGAGACTGAAAGCTTCCCCCCTAAGATCAGGAACAAGACAAGGATGCCCACTGTCACCACTATTATTCAACACTGTGGTAGAAGTTCAAGCTAGAGTACTCAGGCAGGAGAAAGAAATACAAGGCATCCAAATTGGAAAAGAAGAAGTAAAACTCGCATAATTTGCAGATGATATGATACTAAACTTGGAAGATCCTGAGAAATCTACAGCAAAGTTACTTGAGCTAATAAATTCAGCATGGTGGCGGGATATAAAATGAATGCGCTAAAATCAGTAACATTTCTATACACAAGCAATGACATAGCTGAGGAGTCAGTTAAGGGAAAAAATTCCATTCAATATAGCAACTAAAAGAACCAAGTACTTAGGAATGAACTCAACTAGGATGTAAAGGATTTATACACAGAAAACTATATAACATTCCTAAATGAAATCAAAGGAGATATAAATAGGTGGAAAGACATTCCCTGCTCATGGACAGGAAGGCTAAATATAGTTAAGATGTCGATTCTCCCCAAATTGATCTACAGGGTCAACACAGTATCAATCAAAATGCCAACAACCTACTTTGAAGAGTTGGAAAAGCTAACTACCAAAGTCATCTGGAAGGGAGAGAAACCCTGAATAGTTAAAAGCATCCTAAAAAGGAAGAATGAATTGAGAGGAATAACACTCCCTGACTTTAAAACCTATTTTAAGGCTACAGTGGTCAAAACAGCATGGTACTGGCAAAAAAACAGAAGCATTGACCAATGGAATCGAATCGAGAGCACAGAAATATACCACCAAATCTATGGTCAACCGATTTTTGACAAGGCCCTCAAATCCTCTGAAATGGGACAAAACAGTCTTTTCAAAAATTGGGCATGAAAGAACTGGATATTAATAGCCAAGAGAATGACACAGGACCCCTATCTTACACACTACACAAAAATGAACTCAAAGTGGATCAAACTTCTAAATATAAGAACTAACACCATAAAGCTTCTAGAACAAAATGTAGGGAAACATCTTCAAGACCTAGTAATAGGAAGTGGTTTTCTAAACTTTCCCCTAAAGCAGAAGCAATAAAAGAAAAAGTAGATAAATGGGAGCTCCTCAAAATCAAATGCTTCTGCACCTCAAAAGATGTTGTCAAAAAGGTGAAGTGGCAGCCAATTCAATGGGAGAAAATATTTGGAAATCACATATCGGACAAAGGTTTGATTTCCTGTATATACAAAGAAATCATCCAAATCAACAACAAAAGAACTAACAACCTAATTACAAAATGGGTTAAAGATATGAATAGGCATTTTTATGAACAGCAAATACAGATGAAGCACATGAAGAGATGCTCATTTTCAATGGCTATAAGAGAAATGCATATCAAGACTACAATGAGATATCACTTCACACCTATAAGAAGGGTTGCTAGTAAACAAACAGGAAACTATAAATGTTGAAGAGGATGTAGAGAAACTGGGACACTTATGTATTGCTGGCGGGAATGTACAATAGTGCAGCCACTATGGAAGACTGTTTGGCAGTAACTTAGGAAACTAAATATCGAGTTGCCCTATAACCCAGCAATAGCACTACCTGTTATATACCCAGAAGAGCTGAAAGCATCAACACAAACAGACATTTGCACACTGATGCTCATAGCAGCATTATTCACAATCGCCAAAAGACGGAAACAAACCAATTACCCATAAACAGATGAGAGGATCAACAAAATGTGGTATATACATACAATGGAATACTATGCAGCAGTAAGACAAAATGACACCCTGAAGCAGATGACAAGATGGATGAGTCTTGAGGACATAATGCTGAGTCAAATTAGCCAGACATGAGGATAGATATTGTATGATTCCACTTCTATGACCAGCATAAAGGTATAGCCAGAGGCTTATAATACAGAATATAGGGGACTTAGAGATACATAGAAGCTAGAGATGGGTGAACCATTAGCTAATGAGGTTGAACTCCAATGTAAGGGAATAGATAGCAGTAAAGGTGGTTCCCTAGTAGGTCTATTAAGTAATAGGAACACGATTGAAAGGCGTTGTAGAGACTTACATGTCCCAATAATTAACAATAGAAATAGGAATTAGTTCTTACAAGAATTATTTCAAAGATATGATTCTTGGAGAAAGAGTGTTTAAGTCCAGGGTACAGGGGGAAAACTGCTATTGCATGCAATGAGCTATGTTCAAAAGGAAACCATATGCACTACCACAGCAACAGCAGAGGTAAATAATGGGGAGAGGGACAAGAGTTGAGAGGAGGTTTAAATTTCCTATTTGGTAAGGATATGTTATTGGTTTTCTTTCTCTTCGGAATAATGAAATTATCTAAAATTGAGAATGCTGATGCACTATGGACTTTGGGTCCTATACGTGATGCCCAATGAATGCAGGTGGCTGAAAGAAGCACTGATGGAGAAGTAGATTGGAGAACGATGGTGTATATTTATGAACAAAGGTTATGCTGTTACAAAAAAAAGGAACAATGCCATGAGGTATGCAATGATGTGAATGAACATGTGGGACATTTGGTGAGACAATATAATTAAGCCAGGAACAAAAGAACAAGAATGGTATGGTTACCTTTAGGAAATGCTTATAAGAAAACAGCAGCCTAGACTGTATGCTTTTACAGCAGACACATTAAGTCCGGAGTGGTAATTATTATTTCTGGATTTTGAGAGGTTGTTTTATATATATAACCTGATATTTAGAGATAAGAGCAAAGACGTATAGGTTGGGGTTAAAATAATTCAGAAGATAGGGTTAAGGAAGACAGTGTCTATATTTTAGAACCACACATACTCTTTGAGACCAATGGAAGAAAGGTTTACTTGGTTTGGAACTGAAATTTTCTGTAGTGCATAATCTAATTCAACCTATCTATATAGCTCATTTGAACAACTGAAAAACAGGGAGCCCAGAATAAGAAAGACGCCCCTTAATCCTGTATAGATTATTGTAAGGCCTGAATACATCCTAGAGTATATTAAGCAGATAATCAAAAAGCAATGGCAAAGTCCCTTTAGGGATGGGTGGAAGAATATGAAACTATTAAACCTTACAATCACGGAATCCCGATACTGTATCAAACTTTACGGACACCCACATCAATAGGCCATGCCCTCGATCATAAGGCTTTCTCTAGTGAAGCTTATGTAGGTAGTGGAGAAACTTAGACTACCTATATAGGCATGCCTAGGAGTTACTTCTGGAGGACCGCTGTTGTTGCTCAGATGTGGCCTCACTCTCTAAGTCCAACTCTGCAAGTGAAATCATTGCCCTCCCCTCAACGTGAGACATGACATCAAGGGGTGAAAGTCTTCCTGGCGATGTGGGAGATGACTCCCAGGGATGAATCCAGATCTGGCACCTCGGGATCAACAATTTCACCCTGACCAAAATGGGGGAAAGAAGTGTAACCAATGAAGTATCAATGGCAAAGAGAGTTCAAATAGAGTTGAGAGGCTACTTTGGAGGTTGCTCGTATGCAAGCTTCAGTTAGACCTTGCTGTCTATATAACCTGACAACCCCCAACCAGGACCATTCCAGTCAATCCTAAAGAACACCCAGGGCAATCTATAAGATTCCACAAGGGTTCCATGCACTAGAGTAACTTTCCATAAACCTAAAAACTCCAGATGGGTCCCTGGTCCAGATAAGTCCTGAAACCTAGCTGAGCTTTTCCAGAACATCAGTTAGTTGCACCTCCCTACCCCATATTAGTGACAGATCCTTCCAATATGAAAAATTTAGAATTGCCATAGCCCAAACACCCCTAAAGAGAAAGATGGAGGGATCGGGGGTGTTGGCGGAGTTATATAAAGAAGATGGGATTTAACAAATGAGTATGATCCTGAATCATTAAATTGATATCTCTTTTAGTCTCCAGTATTTTAGAGCAGCTAGAAGTAAAAACCTAAAATTGTGGAATTGTAACCCATGTCAAACTCTGAAATATGTTCTATAACTAATTGTGGTGTTGCGCTTTGAAATTCATAGGTTTTTTGTATATATGTTATTTTCCACAAAAAAAAACAAGGAAAAAAAAGTTGATTGTGATGATAAAAAAAATATTTAAGCCCTTTAGCCTCCTATATTCTGGAGCAGCTAGAAGGAAAACTGAGAAGATCATATGGCAGCCCATGACAAACTGGGATTTGTCCTGTAAATACTTGTGAAGAGTGCTTTGAAAACTATTGCTTTTTTATTTTCTTGCTTTGTATATATGTTATATTCTACAGTAAAAAAAAGTCAAAAATAAAAAAAATTACCTATCCAAGAAGTGCAGCTTACCTCAAACAGAATAGATTCAAAAAGACATACTCCAAGACACTTACTAATCAGAATGTCAGATGTGAAAGAGAAAGAGAATTTTGAAAGTGGCAAGCGAAAAGCAATCCATCACACAGAAGGGTCACCCAGTTAGAGAGTGCATAGATTTCTCGGCAGAAACCATGCAGGTAAGAAGACACTGGCATGATATATTTAAGATTCTAAAAGAGAAAAACTGCCAACCAAGAATTCTATATCCAGCAAAATTGCCCTTCAAAAATGAGGGGGAAATTAAAACATTTTAAGACAAAAAATCACTGAGAGAATTTGTGACCAAAAGACTTGCTCCATAAGAAATACTAAAGGGAGCATTAGAGACAGACAGGAAAAGACAAGAGAGAGGGGTGTTGAGAAGAGTGTAGAAATGAAGACTACCAGTAAAGGTAAAAAGAAGAAAAATTAGATATGACATATAAAATCCAAAAGGCAAAATGGCAGAAGACAATACTATCCTTACAGTAATAACAGTAAATGTTAATGGATTAAGCGCCCCAATCAAAAGACACTGACTGGCAGGATGGATTAAAAAACAAGACCTATCTATACGCTGTCTACAGAAGACACATTTTAGACCCAAGGACAAATATAGGTTGAAAGTGAAAGGTTGGGGAAAGATATTTCATGCAAACAACAATCAGAAAAGAGCAGGAGTAGCTATATTAATATCCATCAAATTAGACTTCAAATGTAAAACAATTAAAAGAGACAAAGAGGGATACTAGCACTAATAAAAGATTTCAAGTAGAGATATGAATGAAGCCGATCTGGTCAGAACTAAGGTAAATCAGAATAAAGGGTAAAGAATGACACTGTTTTAAAACTTCAACTTCTATGTGAAACCAAAGGGAGAGATGTTTATTTGGTGTAAAATTTATATTTCCTGTAGCACACTAATTTAACTTGTATGATCAATTTATTTGAATGCCATAATTTCATGGAGCCTTTAATAAGGAGTGAGATCTTGTGGGTTTGTAATGGTTAATGTGAAGCCCTAATAATCCCAGAGCACAGAATAAAATATATTTGCAAAGCCCCCTTGGGGAACTGGGGAAAAATGTGGAAATATTAAACTTCCCCATCTGGGGAATTTCTGATATTCTTTCAAGAATTGGGGAATACCTATTTAAAAGGCCAAGCCCTTAATCTTGGGGCTTCACCCACTGAAACTTATTTCTCCAAAGGACGAACTAAGCCTATTTATAATTATGCCTAAGAGCCACCCCAGAGAACCTCTTGTGGCTCAGACGTGGCTTCTCTCAAAGCCAACTTGGCAAATGAACTCACTACCCTACCCACTATGTGGGACATGATTCCCAGGGATATAAATCTCCCTGGCAATATGGGACATGACTCCCAGAGAAGAGCCTGTACCTGGCATTATGGGATTTAGAAAGTCTTCTTGACCAGAAGAGGGAAGTGAAATGATACAAAATAAAGTTTCTGTGACTGAGAAGTTTTTTTGTCATGGGCAGGCTCTGGGATGAGAAATTTTATATAGAGTCAAGAGGTCATTCTGGAAGTTATTCTAAACATTATACAGATATTATACAGATATTCTAAACATTCTATAAATATTCCTTTTTAGTTTTTCATGTATTAGAACAGCTAGAAGGAAATACCTGAAACTGATGAACTGTAACCCAGTATCCTTGATTTTGGAAGATGATTACATAACTATATAGCCTTTACAGTGTAACCATGCAATTGTGAAAACCTTGTGGCTGACACTCCCTTTATCCAGTGTATGGACAGAGGAGTAAAAATAAGCACAAAATGTAAATTTATAATGGGGGGATAAGAGATATGGGATGCTTGGGTACTCTTTTTTAGTTTCATTTTTTAATTCTTATTTTTATTTTTTTGGAGTAATGTAAATGTTCAGAAATTGAATAGGGTGATGAATGACAACTATATGATGATACTGTGAACCACTGATTGTACACTATGGATGATTATAGGGTAGGTGAATATATTTCATTAAAATGGTAGTGATCAATGAAAGGGAGGGTTAAGGGATAGGGTATGTATAAATGTTTTTCTGTTTCTTTTTATTTCTTTTTCTGAATTGATGCAAATGATCATGATGATGAATATGCAACTATGTGATGATCTTGTGAATTACTGATTATATATGTAGAACAGAATGATCATAAGTTAAGAATGTTTGTCATATTTTTAAAAAAATTAATGAAAAAAAAGAAAAAATGCATTTCAAAAAATGAAACACTGCCCACGCAAAAAGAAAAGAAAAGAAACAGAACTTAGAGGCCAAAGATGTTTGATAATTCATTTAAGTTTAATAGCTTATATTTTACATTCTAATGAGGGAAATAATTTAAGCAATTTAAGAGTGAACTATTTTCTAAATGTGGAAAGCAACTTAGAAACAAGGTATTTAAAAGTGAACCTAGAGGGAAATTTGATTGCTAAGTGCCCGGCGAGCCGCCGAGTCAATCTTCCTGAGTCTTGGTGGTCCCTCAGCATGGTTTGGACTGGGTCCTGTCCACTGCCGCAGCTGCTCCTAGACACTGGTGACAAAAACAAATACTAGGACTTCCGGAGAAGATGGCGGCTTAGTAAGACGTGCGGATCTTAGTTCCTCCTCCAGAACACCTACTAGGGGAGTAGAAAAGATACAGAACAGCTCCCGGAGCCACGACAGAGATAAAAAAGACAGCATACCCCATCCTGGAACGGCTGACTGTCTGGGAGAACCAGCTCTGGTGAGATCGCCGAGGTGCGTGGGCTTCCCCAGGCCGGGGCGGCAAGCAGCTGGAGTCCCTCCCTTCCTCCTTCCCAGGCCAGCTGGAAGAATTGGACAGGCGGTCCCCTCAAGTCGCAGCGGCTGGCGACACCCACACGCGCGGCCCCCCGGACCAACTGGGAGAATTGGATCGGAGATCCCCAGGCCACGGAGAACAGTGACCGGGGGGGTCCCTTCCAGACACGTGACTTCCCGGTCCGGCTGGGAATGGTGCACTCTCCCGGGCTGCGGCGGCTGGCGTCATCCCGCCACGCTTGGCGCCCCAGGCCGACTAGGAGATTCGGACGGACGCTCACCCAGGCTGCGGCGGCCGGCGACCTCCCCGGGTTCGGATCTCCAGGCCGGCTGGCATTCTTCCAAGCCGTTTCGGCTGGCGAACCTCCCCCATGGCAAGAGTTTTCCAAAGTTAAAGGACACAGCACCTTTTACTGGTGGGACCCGCAGACAAACGTGTGCCACGAGCGCCACCTACTGGGCAGGATAAGAAAAACAGAACCCAGAGATTTCACAGAAAAATCTTTCAACCTGTTGGGTCCAAAACCCAGGGAAATCTGACTAAATGCCCAGATGCCAGCAGAAGATAACGGATCACGCTCAGAAAACTAAAAATATGGCCCAGTCAAAGGAGCAAACCAATAGTTCAAATGAGATACAGGACCTGAGACAACTAATGCTGAATATATGAACAGAAATGGAAAACCTATTCAAAAACGAAATCGATAAACTGAGGGAGAACATGAAGAAGACATGGGCTGAACATAAAGAAGAAATAGAAAAACTGAAAAAACGAATCACAGAACTTATGGAACTGAAGGATAAAGTAGAAAAGATGGAAAAAACAATGGATATCTACAATGACAGATTTAAAGAGACAGAAGAAAGAATTAGTGATTTGGAGGATGGAACATCTGAAGTCCAAAAAGAAACAGAAACTATAGGGAAAAGAATGGAAAAATTTGAACAGGGGACCAGGGAACTGAAGGACAATATGAAGCACACAAATATACGTGTTGTGGGTGTCCCAGAAGGAGAAGAGAAGGGAAAAGGAGGAGAAAAACTAATGGAAGAAATT
This sequence comes from Tamandua tetradactyla, assembly GCF_023851605.1. Lineage (NCBI taxonomy): Eukaryota > Metazoa > Chordata > Mammalia > Pilosa > Myrmecophagidae > Tamandua > Tamandua tetradactyla. The sequence goes on along the minus strand of NC_135329.1, from coordinate 178,492,038 downwards.
ATCACTGAAAATTTCCCAATTCTTATGAAAGACCTAAAATTACAGCTCCAAGTGCAGCGCACCCCAAAGAGAATAGACCCATATAGGCATTCTTCAAGACACTTACTAGTTAGAATGTCAGAGGTCAAAGAGAAAGAGGGATCTTGAAAGCAGCAAGAGAAAAGCAATCCATCACATACAACGGAAACCCAATAAGCCTATGTATAGATTTCTCAGCAGAAACCATGGAAGCCAGAAGACACTGGGATGATATATATAAATTACTAAAAGAGAAAAACTGCCAACCAAGACTTCTATATCCAGCAAAACTGTCCTTCAAAAATGAGGGAGAAATTAAAGCATTCTCAGACAAAAAGTCACTGAGGAAATTTGTGACCAAGAGACCAGCTCTGCAAGAAATACTAAAGGGAGCACTACAGTCAGATACGAAAAGACAGAAGAGAGAGGTATGGAGAAGAGCGGAGAAAGAAGGAAAGTCAGATATGATATATATAATACAAAAGGCAAAATGGTAGAGGAAACTATTATCCAAACAGTAATAACACTAAATCTTAATGGACTGAATTCCCCAATCAAAAGACATAGACTGGCAGAATGGATAAAAAGTAGGATCCTTCTATATGCTGTCTACAGGAAACACATCTTAGACCCAAAGATAAACATAGGTTGAAAGTGAAAGGTTGGGAAAAGATATTTCATGCAAATAACAACCAGAAAAGAGCAGGAGTAGCTATACTAATATCCAACAAACTAGACTTCAAATGTAAAACAGTTAAAAGAGACAAAGAAGGACACTATCTACTAATAAAAGGAACAATTAAACAAGAAGACATAACAATCATAAATATTTATGCACCGAACCAGAATGCGCAAAAATACGTGAGGAATACACTGCAAACACTGAAAAGGGAAATAGACACATATACCATAATAGTTGGAGACTTCAACTCACCACTCTCATTAATGGACAGAACATCTAGACAGAGGATCAATAAAGAAATAGAGAATCTGAATATTACTATAAATGAGCTAGGCTTAACAGACATTTATAGGACATTACACCCCACAACAGCAGGATACACCTTTTTCTCAAGTGCTCATGGATCATTCTCAAAGATAGACCATATCCTGGGTCACAAAGCAAGTCTTAACAAATTTAAAAAGATTGAAATCATACACAACACTTTCTCGGATCATAAAGGAATGAAGTTGGAAATCAGTAATAGGCGGAGTGCCAGAAAATTCACAAATACGTGGAGGCTCAACAACACACTCTTAAACAACAAGTGGGTCAAAGAAGAAATTGCTAGAGAAATTAGTAAATACCTAGAGGCGAATGAAAATGAAAACACAACATATCAAAACTTATGGGACGCAGCAAAGGCAGTGCTAAGAGGGAAATTTATTGCCCTAAATGCCTTTATCAGAAAAGAAGAAAAGGCAAAAATGCAGGAATTAACTGTCCACTTGGAAGAACTGGAGAAAGAACAGCAAACTAATCCCAAAGCAAGCAAAAGGAAAGAAATAACAAAGATTAGAGCAGAAATAAATGAAATTGAAAACATGAAAACAATAGAGAAAATCAGTAAGGCCAGAAGTTGGTTCTATGAGAAAATCAATAAGATTGATGGGCCCTTAGCAAGATTAACAAAAAGAAGAGAGAGGATGCAAATAAATAAGATCAGAAATGGAAGAGGAGACATAACTACTGACCTCACAGAAATAAAGGAGGTAATAACAGGATACTATGAACAACTTTACGCTAATAAATACAACAATTTAGATGAAATGGACGGGTTCCTGGAAAGACATGAACAACCAACTTTGACTCAAGAAGAAATAGATGACCTCAACAAACCAATCACAAGTAAAGAGATTGAATTAGTCATTCAAAAGCTCCCTAAAAAGAAAAGTCCAGGACCAGACGGCTTCACATGTGAATTCTATCAAACATTCCAGAAAGAATTAGTACCTACTCTCCTCAAACTCTTCAAAATAATCGAAGTGGAGGGAAAACTACCTAATTCATTCTATGAAGCCAACATCATCCTCATACCAAAACCAGGCAAAGATATTACAAATAAAGAAAATTACAGACCAATCTCACTAATGAATACAGATGCAAAAATCCTCAATAAAATTCTAACAAATCGTATCCAACAACACATTAAAAGAATTATACATCATGACCAAGTAGGATTCATCCCAGGTATGCAAGGATGGGTCAACATAAGAAAATCAATTAATGTCATACACCACATCAAAAAATCAAAGCAGAAAAATCACATGATCATCTCAATTGATGCAGAGAAGGCATTTGACAAGATTCAACATCCTTTCCTATTGAAAACACTTCAAAAGATAGGAATACAAGGGAACTTCCTTAAAATGATAGAGGGAATATATGAAAATCCCATAGCTAATATCATCCTCAATGGGGAAAAATTGAAAACTTTCCCCCTAAGATCAGGAACAAGACAAGGATGTCCACTATCACCACTATTATTCAACATTGTGTTGGAGGTTCTAGCCAGAGCAATTAGACAAGAAAAAGAAATACAAGGCATCAAAATTGGAAAGGAAGAAGTAAAACTATCACTGTTTGCAGACGATATGATACTATACGTCGAAAACCCGGAAAAATCCACAACAAAACTACTAGAGCTAATAAATGAGTACAGCAAAGTAGCAGGTTACAAGATCAACATTCAAAAATCTGAGGCATTTCTATACACTAGTAATGAACAACCTGAGGGGGAAATCAAGAAACAAATCCTATTTACAATTGCAACTAAAAGAATAAAATACCTAGGAATAAATTTAACTAAAGAGACAAAAAACCTATATAAAGATAACTACAAAAGACTGCTAAAAGAAATCACAGAAGACCTAAATAGATGGAAGGGCATACTGTGTTCATGGATTGGAAGACTAAATATAGTTAAGATGTCAATTCTACCTAAATTGATTTACAGATTCAATGCAATACCAATCAAAATCCCAACAACTTATTTTCCAGAAATAGAAAAACCAATAAGCAAATTTATCTGGAAGGGCAGGGTGCCCCGAATTGCTAAAAACATCTTGAGGAAAAAAAACGAAGCTGGAGGTCTCGCGATGCCGGACTTTAAGGCATATTATGATGCCACAGTGGTCAAAACAGCATGGTATTGGCATAAAGATAGATATATCGACCAATGGAATCGAATAGAGTGCTCAGATATAGACCCTCTCATCTATGGACATTTGATCTTTGATAAGGCAGTCAAGCCAACTCACCTGGGACAGAACAGTCTCTTCAATAAATGGTGCCTAGAGAACTGGATATCCATATGCAAAAGAATGAAAGAAGACCCGTATCTCACACCCTATACAAAAGTTAACTCAAAATGGATCAAAGATCTAAACATTAGGTCTAAGACCATAAAACAGATAGAGGAAAATGTAGGGAGATATCTTATGAAACTTACAATTGGAGGTGGTTTTATGGACCTTAAACCTAAAGCAAGAGCACTGAAGAAGGAAATAAATAAATGGGTGCTCCTCAAAATTAAACACTTTTGTGCATCAAAGAACTTTATCAAGAAAGTAGAAAGCCTACACAATGGGAGACAATATTTGGAAATGACATATCAGATAAAGGTCTAGTATCCAGAATTTATAAAGAGATTGTTCAACTCAACAACAAAAAGACAGCCAACCCAATTACAAAATGGGAAAAAGACTTGAACAGACACCTCTCAGAAGAGGAAATACGGATGGCCAAGAGGCACATGAAGAGATGCTCAATGTCCCTGGCTATTAGAGAAATGCAAATCAAAACCACAATGAGATATCATCTCACACCCACCAGAACGGCCATTATCAACAAAACAGAAAATGACAAGTGCTGGAGAGGATGCGGACAAAGAGGCACACTTATCCACTGTTGGTGGGAATGTCAAATGGTGCAACCACTGTGGAAGGCAGTTTGGCGGTTCCTCAAAAAGCTGAATATAGAATTGCCATACGACCCAGCAATACCATTGCTGGGTATCTACTCAAAGGACTTAAGGGCAAAGACACAAACGGACATTTGCACACCAATGTTTATAGCAGTGTTATTTACAATTGCAAAGAGATGGAAACAGCCAAAATGTCCATCAACAGACGAGTGGCTAAACAAACTGTGGTATATACATACGATGGAATATTATGCAGCTTTAAGACAGAATAAACTTATGAAGCATGTAATAGCATGGATGGACCTAGAGAACATTATGCTGAGTGAGTCTAGCCAAAAAATAAAAGAACAAATACTGTATGGTCCCACTGATGTGGACCGACATTCGAAAATAAACTTGGAATATGTCATTGGTAACAGAGTCCAGCAGGAGTTAGAAACAGGGTAAGATACTGGGTAATTGGAGCTGAAGGGATATAGACTGTGCAACAGGACTAGATACAAAAACTCAAAAATGGACAGCATAATAACACCTAATTGTAAAGTAATCATGTTAAAACACTGAATGAAGCTACATCTGAGATATAGGTTTTTTTTTTTTGTTTGTTTGTCTTTTTTTTTTTGTACTATTATTATTATTTTTATTTTTTTCTCTATATTGACATTCTATATCTTTTTCTGTTTTGCTAGTTTTTCTTCTAAATCGATGCAAATGTACTAAGAAATGATGATCATGCATCTATGTGATGATGTTAAGAATTACTGATTGCATATGTAGAATGGAATGATTTCTAAATGTTGGGTTAATTTTTTTTTCTTTAATTAATAAAAAAAAAAAAAAGTGAACCTAGAAAAAAAAAGGGAATTTAGCTAATCAGTAAGTGGAAATTTTCTGATGTAAAAAAAAAAATACAGTTAGCAAACAATCATTAGTCCTGTAGTCTCAGAAAGGTGAAAGGAACTGGATCATTTTTGTTACTCATTTTTAATTTTTTTTAAAAATCAAAATATGATGTATGCAAAGAAAAAATAACAGATTAAGATACACATTTAAAAACATAACATGTTTATTGAATCAATGTGAAGAACTACTTGGTTTCCTTGGTCAGTTAAGAGTATACTTAAACTTTTCAGTTGTTGTCTCTCTTTTCTTTTTATTTTCCCTAGAGTAAAATTTATAACAAATGCTAAAGAGTGCCTAAAATAAGAATTTGAAATAGCTTCTTGCTACTGCTCTTTATACTTTACTAATGTTCTGGAGATTTATGGTAATGCAAACATAATTGTCACTCAAAGGATATATGTTTTGGCTTCTCTTCTGCAATACCACGGTCCCAATATTGATTTTTCACTGTTTTGAGTTTTTTTTTTCCCCATGGGCAGGTACCAGGAATCGAACCCGGGTCTCAGGCATGGCAGGTGAGAACTCTGCCACTGAGCCACTGGGGCCCGCCCTGTTTTGAGTTATTTTTAATACTAGTTGGGGGTTATTGAACCTAAAATTTTCCCTTTGTAAGACATCATAATCTTTCAGAAATTCCTCTATCTCATAATACTGCATATATAGTCACATTCCTTGGAGCTAACATTCTCCTTTTATTAGAGTTTTTTTTTGTAATAAGAAAAGATTAACATAAAATGTAGGACATCTTTTACTAAAAGCCTTAGTTCTTAAATACCACATTATCAATTCCTCATCAAACTAGGTTTATATAGGTATGTAGTATGTGTATATATTCATATACATAGACAAATGTACATTCTCCTTTATCACCAAAGTGTTTCATATCTATACTTAAAGTAAAAACTGTTAACTCTTGAATAGCCTTATGTGTTTCAATGCCCCTCCTTACTACTGGCAAGATAAATGATAAACCGGTATTTTTATTTCTGAGGTTGGATTAGATCAAGAATAATGAGAACCAAATGGTTTTCAGTTATGCCTTAGCCAAAGTGTTCCTTTCCATAATTTGTTTCCAAAATAATCTCATTAGAAATACTGTGCTCCTAGGACTAGGCACCAGACACTGGTGTTCCATATTTTCATTTCTATATTACAATGCCCTTTCAAAATCAAACCAAATGATAAATTAACAAATACAGCAATGGTGCAGATACACTTTACACCTCCCAGAACCCTGTTAAATTTGCAGACACATGAATGCCAACCTGTCAGTTCACTTCTTCAGAAGCACTCATCCATGGCAAGGCCTGAACTACAAAAATTATATTGGCAACTGTGCTGGTGTGAAAGGATATGTGTCCCCTAGAAAAGCCATGTTTTAATCCTGATCCCATTTTGTAAAGATAGGCGTTTCTTCTAATCCTTATTCAGCATTGTATGTTTGAAACTGTAATTAGATCATCTCCCTGGAGATGTGATATAATCGAGAGTGGAATAGGTGACGACATGTCTCCACCCATTCGAGTGGGTCTTGATAAGTCTCTGGAGTCCTAATAAAGAGGAAACATTTTGGAGAATAAAGGAGATTCAGAGAGAGCAGAAAACGACGTAGCCATGAGAAACAGAGAGCCTACAAGCCAGTGACCTCTGGAGATGAAGATGGAAAATGCCTCCCGTGGAGCTTTATGAAACAGGAAGCCAGGAGAGAAAGTAGCAGATGACACCTTGCTTGCCATGTGCCCTTTCAGCTGAGAGAGAAACTGTGACTGTGTTCACCATGTGCCTTTCCAGATGAGACAGAAACCCTGAATATCATCGGCCTTCTTGAACCAAGGTATCTTTCCCTGGATGCCTTTGATTGGACATTTCTATAGACTTGTTTTAACTGGACATTTTCACGGCCTTAGAAGTGTAAATTAGCAACTTATTAAATTCCCCTTTTAAAACCATTCTGATTCTGGTATATTGCATTCTGGCTGCTAGCAAATTAGAACAGCAACACAAACCTGGAACCATTTTGTTAAATCAGGAATGAGTTTTTTGACAAAGCACAATTGAGTATTGTATTTTAAATGTGAAGAAATAGGGGCAAACTATGGGGCCAGTGAGAATAACAGAGGCTGATCATATGCTACTCTAAAGCAAATAAATAGTATATCTAACAGAACACTAGTTTGCAAAGCATTAAATCTTACAAAAAGCTTTTCAAAGAACATGGTTTGGTACAATATTTCTTTTTGGTTTAGAAAAAGCACTCTGATTAACTAACTAACAAAATTCTGGCCACCTCTTTAAATATTTACCAAAACCCTGGAGAAGAAAGATAGAACTTAACAGAGAGGAGGAGTACAGGTGGAAAAATAAAAAACTAAATTAAACTGCCCCACACTATTACACCAAGGATCCAACAATTCCAATTCAATGAACTTGCTTCAATGAGTGTGAAAAATACTTTCATTAAAATCATTTCTAGAGTAGGGAGGGTGTTTTTCTACTTTAACATATACTTTCAAGTACACGAAAATCAGATATATAAAGAAAAATATTGGAATACATATTTAAAATACATTTAAATATGTGTTTAAAGAGCTTTCAAATAAATCCCACCAAAGGGCTCTCATAAAACTATAAGACTATTTTGAGGTATGTATGTACAAAGCATGAAATATCTCTGGATATACTTTCTGAATATCATATACAGTTAGACCTAAATTGTAACAGTGAAGCCTCTCTTAGCTCCATCATGAAAGCAGCCTGCTTTCGACTAACATTATTCTTTCAAAACTCCATGTAAGAATAAGGAAGGGTATAAGAGCTATGAGCAATAATTATCTAGACTTCCAAGAGTGCTGGGGAGAGAGCTTATCTGTAGCAGAAATATAAAAAAGATATATAACAAACCAAGATTTAAGAATAAGTAATACATTTAGGTACAAAATAGCACCTGTACAAATGTGGGTCTGAGAAAGTTTAAAAATAGAATGTATGGAAAGGCAATTTTGTCAAAATTAAATTCAAAATGAGTTATAAATATGGCACAGTAAAAAACAAAGTGTCATCAAAGATAGCAGTAAGAGAAGTATATTCGAACTAAGACAATTGGTAGTCACACTTACACTGGTCAAACTACAAATGACATATGAAAGGATTTTGGATAAAGGGACAAGGGATCCATTTGACATTCAACAAATGGTTACTGAGCACTATTCCCACAATACAACTGAATAAAGACATTATAATACAGGCTGTCATGTGCTTTACATTACAATGGAGGCATCCTTCACCCTAGGAGGAGAAAACTCAGGAGTGTCAGAAACCTAAATTCAAATTCTAACTTGACCATTCCCACCTCAGTGTCCTTATCTGTAAAATACAGTTGAAAATGACTATCAATCTTCTTTTGTACATTATAAGAATCAAATGAGATTAATATGAAAACATCCTTTAAACTGTATGGATGTAGAAGGCGGATCAGACATTTTCTATGAGACATCAAAGAATATAACTAAGGTTTCACCGATAGGTAATTGCCACAATAGACAAATTTCAGATTCATAAAACTCCATAAAAAGATGGAATAGGCTGTCTCCTAATATCAGAGATATTCAAATAGGCTTGCAAAAATCCAGAAAAATACAGTAAGTTTTTTTAAGCTATGTCCACAATAGCCATCCTTGCATCTCTGGGAAAGAAGCAAAATAATGACTTTGTATAGTATTAAATATGTGCCAGACTAATTTTTCTGTAAGCATGATACAATAGAAAGATGACTGTTACATTTGGATCAATCTCTCCAAATCCATTTGGCCATCTGTATAGAAGGAGAATATCTGGATCACAGGTTTCATTAGAGAACTGATTAAAATAGTGTAGCTGTGTAGCAAAAAGCATCTTCAAAAATGTCATTTCCCCTTTTACTTTGCCACTTCTAAATTGTTATTTGTGTGCACTCAATTTTCATTATTGACTATTGATAGGGAACCTGATTAAACAAGAAGGAAATATTATTTACCACAGTATTATTTAAAAGGTAAATAACCATTAGCACATTCAAAAGAATTCTGTTCAGAAAAAGTAAGTTACACAACCAAAGAAGCATTTGAAAATATTACAAACTTTGTATTCATTCATTCTTCCATTTATTCAACAAACAGTATTGACCACCTATCAGATCTAGTCATTTGTAACTGAAGGTTTATTTTTGTCAGTGAAGGTTTTTAATTAGATACAGTCTAAAGAATGCAAAGGAAAATCTAACCTGGATTCTGGCTATAAAAAGGTCCTCCGTTCATCTGATTCTGAAGGCTTGTCTGTGACGTTATGGAAGGAGGGCGTCTATAGGGCAATGAGCCCCCTATTGTTGGGGGAGTATGGCGAGAGGCAGGTCTATTCATGCTGTAGAACTGAACAGGATGACCTGGGAAATGGACAAAATATAAATCTGTCATTCAAAGAAAATTATCACAATCAATTAAATACTTCAGATGCAATGTCTGAATCTTAAGATTATTAAAAGTAACAGTTATAGCTAATTTAATTGCTATCTGACAAACACTTGATGCTTTGTAATTCAAGCCAACAGAATTACTGCTCAGCTGACATTATATCAAAGTACAAAAACAGGAACGTCGATAAACCAAATGACAATTAAGTTTGGCAAAACTACACTTAAATAGATTATTAATACTATGAACACATTAAGTTAATAATTTGATAGCATTTCAAAATCATTACAATTAATTTAAATGACAGGCACCTCCTTTCCTCCCCAAAGAATAGCAACTAAATACCATAAACTAAACTCAACAAGAATGACATTTGGGAAAGAAAAAGAAAAAATGTTTTGACATAGCAGTTTTATTCCAAGATAATAAATTTAAGGTAGCAAAATAATTTGTTTAAAGGAAAAATACAGAAAATTTTTCAACAAAAGGTCAAGGTGGCATAATTCCAAATCAAAAACATCTTTATTCAAGCAAAATTATCCACCTTTAAAGCTATACTGTTTTATCTTAAAATTAGAACTTAAGAAATTTAGCTATAAAAAAAGCTAAGATGCAAAAAGTGACTCCAAATATTTTGTTCTTAATATTATCCCTGAATCTGTACAAATTTATCATCTATTTCTTAACAGTTTTGCAATAGCTAATACCAACTGGAGACATACTTTTCTAAGCTATCCAATTTCCTAATGCAACTCAATTCCTAATTTTACCTTGACTCCATCCTCACTTAAAACTATTCAGCTGAGGGCTCCGATGAGCATGTACCTGTAAGCACAAGAGCACTCCAGGCCAAAAAAGAAAAGATGAAAAGGAAAGGGAGAGAGATGAAACAGACTGGAAGACGGAAAAAAGGAAGTAAGGTGGGGGAGGAGGGGATGGGGATGGGGAAGGAGAATGGGAGGAAGAGATTCAGAAGGAAAGAGGTGAAAAGAAAGGAGCATACCCTTTTGACAACTTTTAACCTTATCCATGATTTTAAAGGTTTCACATGATAAAAACCGGTCTGTGGGAACTCTAATTTTATCAAACTTAGATTCATATAAAAAATATTAGAAAAACAGTCAAAATCCACTAAGCTGTCTAATCTTAATACACACAGCAGGATCAAAATAGAAAAATGAATTCTATTCTATAAAAATCTTGAATATTCAAATTTAAACATAATGAAGTCTCTACCCATGATAAAAATATAAACATGTATAACAATAAACTGTTATTTAAAAGGCACACTTAGTCCTTTGAACCACAAGATACAAATATATTACTAGCATTAGTAATCTATCTATAACAAACTAATACAAACCTGTAGTACATGAAAATAAAATAGGCTCTTTTGCATAGTCATTAGGCACCAGCATCTTAGACCCTGTTATATGGTCCTTCAGTGACCACCTGACACCTGATAAACAGCTTCTCCTTATCCTACCCAGTTACAGACCCTGCAAAAGTCAAATACAAATTCCCCAATTCCCCAATTCCCCACTCTTGCTTAGTCAACCACTACACTACAGCTCATGTAATATTATAAAGGCAGTCCTCAGGCCCACTGTAACCTTTGATCCTACCTGCTTGGTTGGGCCTATGTTCCTAATGTGTTTCCTCATGTGACCCTATTGCTCCCCTCTCTATGTCTTAGGTCCAGTGCACATTACTAAACTTCTTTTTCATTCATTTCTGGTGTCACTTGTCCTTGCATATCCAACTACCTATATAAAGGTCATTATATTCAGAAAAGCCTAGGAGATAAGTTTAAAAACATCTAATATTACCATTATGAATTTTATATAGTTAGAATTAGTTTAAAATCTCACATGCTGTAAGTCCTCAGTGATTCAAAGACACTATTCATACCAACTACTAAATAACATACTCATCTTGCATTAAAAAAACAATACAGTTGTGTGGGCCACAGTGGCCTAGCAGGCAGCAATTGTGCCTACAGTGTAAAAAAATATATAGTTAATTATCACAGACCTATTACACCTAAAACTAAAAACTTCTACAAGGAAACACTCAACTAAATCTTTTTGATCTTGGGGAAGGGAAAGAGTTATTAGATATAACAGCAAAAGTACAATTCATAAAATGAAACGAAACTGATCACTGCACTTAAAGTAAATAACTCTTAAAGACACATTTAAGAAGATAAAAGGGCAAACCAGGAGAAAACATTTGGAAATTACATAACTGATAAAAGACTTGTAATGCAAACAAAACCTTATTTCTTAAAAAAGGGGGAGGAATAAACCATTTAAATAGTATAGACAGATGGCAAATAGGCACATGAGAAAATGTTTAATATCATTAGTCATTAGGAAAATGAAAAGCAAAATCATAGAGACAACCATTACTCACCTATTAAAATGGCTAATGGTTAAAAAATAAAAATTAAAAAAAAAAAATCCCTGACAATACCAAGTGCCATTGAGGATGCAGACAACTGGAAATCTTGTGTGGGGGTGGGTGTGGGTGTGGGGTTGTATGCAAAATCGTATAGCCACTTTGGAAAACAATTTGGCAGTTTCTCATAAAGATAAACATTCATTTACCATATGATCCAGCAAACCTAATCCCTAGGTATTTACCGAATGAAATGAAAACATATATACATGCAAAAACCTGTAATGTGAATCTTTATGACAGCTTAATTTTTTTCTTTTCATGCATATCTTCATTTTATTATTCACCTACCCATATACTGGATAAAGAAGGTGTCAGTCACAATGGTTTTACAATTACACGGTCATAAGATAAAAGCAATATAGTTATTCATTCATTATCAAAGATCAAGCCTACTGTATTACAGTTCAATAATTTCAACAATTTCAAGTTTTCCCTTCTGGCTATTCTAATACACTAGAAACAAAAAATATTTATATAATAAGTCACAGTCATAACCATTTGTTAAACCCTAACTTTTCAGTTACAACTCCTCCTCTCATTTGTTCATTCTCTCAATCTTTGGGGATAACTGGGCAATGACCAGTATAACTTCCTCTATGCTGAAAAGGGGTGTCTACATTATGGGGTCGAGGAATGAAACTGCTTGATGTTCTTGGAGAGACTGGTAACTGAGTTTCAGGGCTTATCTGAAATAGGAACATCTGGAGGTTTAAGTTTCTTCAAAAATAAACCTAGTAAGTAAAACTTGAGTCTTAGATAGAGCCCAGGATATTATTTATCCTAGGGTTTTCAGGAACACTGTTGGTTGGGGCTCGGCATACTTTGGTAATTTGCAATATATGGCTGAAACTTGCATAAGAGTTTGGAAGTTTCTTATGAAACTTGATCTCTCAACTGTATTTGAAATCTCTTAGCCATTGAAACTTTGTTTCATTTCTTTTCCCCCTTTTGGTCAAAAAGGCACTGTCAATCCCACCATGCTGGGCCCAACATTCCTGGGCCCAACATTCCTGGGAGTCATGTCCCATGTTGCCAGGGAGACCTGTAACCCTGGGAATCATGTCCCACGTCAGAGGAAGGGTACTGAGTTTATATGCATAGTTTGGCTTAGAGAGGCCACATGTGAGCAACAAAAGAGGTTCTGTGGGGGTGACTCTCAGACATAATTATAAGTCGGTATTTTAGTTTGCTAATACTGCCAGAACTGCCATACACCAGAAATGGAACGGCTTTTATTAAGAAGATTTATTTGGTTACAAATTTACAGTTCTTCAGAGGAAAGGCTGATAGCTTTCATCTAAGTTCCTCTGTCATGGGAAGGCACATGATGACACCTGATGGTGTTCCCTCCTGTTTCTGGGTTCAAACAGCTTTCTCCAGGTGGCTCCTTTCTGATCCCCAACCTGTGGATCTGAGCTGTTTAGGTCTCTTCTGACCTTTCCCTTTTAAGCCTCCAGCTAATTAAATTGTAACTTACTGCTGAGGCACTCCCCTTAGGTGACAGCAGATGTAATCAGCCATAGATGAATAACACATTCTGATGATTTAAGTCCACAGTAATAGAACAAATGGGTACCATCATATGGCCAAGTTGACACCTGAACCTACTACTGTAGGATTAGCTTTGCGATTACAGAAATCAGTTTCATAAGTGTAAGAAACAAAGTTTAACTTTCACAAAGGTGTCACAGGCAGGGAAAGGGGAGGGCCTCTGATGCACACTTAGAACTGACACCAAATTCTTAAAGGCCAGGGTCATTAAAAATATAAAACATAATCAAAGGGGGAACCTTCAGCAGGAAGTTCAAATTAGTCAGATTTCCCAGATAGGTTGTAACCTTTGGAGTATCCAATCAGCGGAGAAACAGGAGGATCTGTGGGTCAGGCACAGGTATAAGAGTCTTGGCTTTCTATTGTTTGGCACACCAGTTACAATTTTGTGATCAGCTAGGCACCCGTTCTTGCAAGATCGTGAATAAATTATTTTCTCCTCCACAATCAGATGAGCATTTGTTCTCCTTCAAGTACAGCATTCATTCTAACAACTTTGGGGGCTCATCCAGGATCTAAGGCTTCAAAGGAGGACCCCCAGGGAGGACGACGGGAAGGCATGCTCTGCTGATTAAGCAGTCTCAAACTCTGCCATGTGGAGGCCGCCTCTGACAGCAAGAGAGACCAAAAAACTGGATGCTTGGGTTCGCTGATTGTGAACAAGAAAAATAAAAGGCTGCCTCAGTGACCAGGCAACTCTGTGCACAGACTAAGTTAAGAAAACAGCTGTTAAGTGTTGCCTTGGTGGTCCAGAAGGATCCTGATGAGTCTGAGGTGGAGCATGTGTGTGAGACGTTCAAAGCAAGCGCCAAGTCCCAGATCACCTCAGCAAAGAAAAAGGGCTGGAGACGGACAAAGTGAAACGGTGCTGACATAAAGGGACATAGAGAAGACCAGGAAGGGGAACAGAGGCAGCCAGTCAGCTGGGGGTAAAAAGGAAGGGAGTGCTGATACAGGCCACCAGGGACATTTCCCTGGATAGTCCATTAGGGAGAATATTAAAATAGTTGGGCTGATAACGATTAAACAGAAGTGAAGGACAAACAGGAAATAGTTAAATACTGTTGCTATATTTGGACCAAAGAAAGCACTGTGTCCCTCAATGTATTCTGGCCAAAATACAGGGCAGATGAGGACTGGCTTAGTGCAAACCTCATGCTTTATGTTAATGATAAGAAGACCTTCTCTAAAGATGAGTCAGATTATGCCATGTGTCGGCTAAAGGGAAGGGGGACTTCCCTTTATCCTGTAAAGGTAACCCCAGAGCCAGAAGCTAAACTTTTAGAAGCTAAAGCCTGGGATCCTTTACTGAGCCTTCCCCTACCCTACACACCTCCCCTGGGCCAGGGACTGCTGGACCTGGAGGCCCAATGAAACTAACCCACGTCCCCTCCATAAGGAGCGGGAGGGGCAATCAGGGTCAACTGCTCCACCTGTGACAAACAACAACCACTGAGGAAGGAGTTGGAACAGTGTAAGAAAGATATACGGGATTTTCCATTTCCGGGGGCTCCTTAGGGAAAAAGGGTGAGGGAATATAGATCTCTCTGTATATTCTGAGAGAAGTACATATTGGACCAGAGGAAATTGGTTATGTAAACACCCCCTTGATGAGTACAGAAGTGAGGAACTTGAAGAAAGAAATGAAATCATTAATGAATGATCCAGCAGAGCTAGCCGAAAAACCAGATCAATTTTTAGGGCCCAGCTTATATACCTGGTCTGATCTTATGTTAATCCTAAATATCCTCTTCACAGGGGAAGAAAGGGGAATGGTGAGGAGGGCAGCTAAGGGAGAACGGGTGAGGCAGCATCCACCCAGATGAAGGGTGATGGCAGCAGAGCAGAAATTCCCTAATGTAGATCCCAATTGGGATAACAATCAGGAAGACAGGGTACAAATGAGGGATCTTAAAGACCTCATTATACAAGGGATAAAGATGGCAATACCCAAATCTCAGAATTTGAATAAGGCCTTTGAGGTGGCCCAAGAAAGAGATGAGGCCCTACTGCTTACCTACAAAGGTTGAGGGACCAGACAAGGAAATACTCAGGAATAGACCCTGAGAGTCCTGTGGCCCAAGGAATATTAAAGGTCATCTACATGAAGGGGTCTTGGCCTGACATTCAGAAAAAGATCCAGAAAATAGATGTCGATAGATAAACCACTGGAAGAATTACTGAGAGTCTCAGAAAGTATTTGTGAGAAGGGAGGAGAAAAGACAAAAGCAGAAAGTTAAAGTCATGATAAGTATGGTTAACCACAGGGTCAAGAAGAAATTAGAGATAAAGCAGGGAGGAGGCAGGCAGAGGCAAGATAGAGAAAGAGTTCAGGCCAGAGGAGATAAAGGAGAGAGGAGGCACGAGATTTAGCAGGATGTTATCACTGTGGGAAATCTAGTCATTTTAAAAGGGTGTGCCCAAGTTTAAAGAAAGAATGTGGGGCGATACCCCTGATGAACTTTGAAGTTCAGGGAGGTCAGAGGCTCCTTGTTTCAAGAGCCTACCAGGAGGCCTTTGGTAAATCTGAAGGTGGACGCTTATCAGGAAGAAATTACATTTTTGGTAGACAGTGGGGCAGCTCGATCTTCTGTGAATCACATCCCAAAGGGAACTGAATTCTCTGGTAGCTCCCTCACAGTTTTGGGAGTAAAAGGAGAAGGATTTAAAGTCCCCATTTTCAAATCTACTAATATCTTTTGGGAAGGGGACAAAATTATAAATTCCCTGTTATACATTCCAGAAGTTGAAAGTGATTTATTGGGAGGAAACCTGATAGTACCCATGGGACTGGACCTGGAGATACGGGATGGCCAAACAGAAGTTGTCTTAGGCTTGCTTACCAAGGAAGATAAGAAAGACATCCAAGAAAAAGTATGGGTGAGGGAGGGAAATGGGGAGGGGGGATTGTTTGCAGGTTCCCCCTATAAAAATTAAAATGAAAAAGGAAGGAGAGGTGGTCTGTCAAAGACAGTATCCCATCCCATTAAAGGGGAGACAAAGACTTCAGCACATCACTGAAGGTCTCCTTTCAGATGAGCTCTTGGAAACCTGTATGTCCTCTTTCCAAACTCCCATTCTTCCCATCCAGAAAGCAGATGGCAGTTGGGGGATGGTACAGGACACGAGAGCCATCAACCAAATTGTTCAAGTTAGACAACCCATGGTCCCTAACCCTTATACTCTCCTTAGTAGAATTCCCTACCATCACAAGTGGTTCAGTGTAGTAAATCTGAAGGATGCCTTTTCAGCCTGCCCTCTTGACCCAGAGAGTAGGGACTTACCTCTGAATGGGAAAATCCCTTCACTGGAAGGAGGCAACAATATAGGTAGAAAGTCCTACATCAGGGCTTCACAGAATCCCCCAATTTCTTTAGGCAGGAACTAGAAAAAGTGTTGGAAAGGTTTCCAATCCCATCTGAAATTACCCTTTTACAGTACGTAAATGATCTATTAATATCAGGTAAAGAAAAACAGGGAGTTGTCCAGACTACAAAGGACCTGTTGAACTTCCTAGGAGACAAAGGACTACGGGTATCAAAATATAAACTACAGTTTGTGGAAAGGGAAGTTAAGTACTTAGGCCAGCTCATAAGCAAAGGAAAAAGGAGAATAAACCCAGAGAGAATTCAGGCCATATTTGGATTGCCTCTTCCCCAGACAGAGGGAACTAAAGAAGTCCTTAGGATTAGTGAGGTACTGTAGGTTGTGAATAGATTCTTATGCCTCTCAAGCTAAAGGATTATACCAAAAACTGTTATTAGAGGAAGAGCCTGACATATTAGAATGGAGAGAAGGGGAAGCAGGAGCCTTAGAAGGGCTCAAATGGGCACTGTACAGGCTCCTGTTCTAGCTCTCCCCTCCCTCAAGAAGCCTTTTCATCTATTTATTACAGTAGGCAAAGGAACAGCATTAGGGATACTAACTCAAAATTGGGGAGGCCAAAGGAGACCCATAGCCCTCCTTTCTAAACTTTTGGACCCTGTCTCCAGATGGCGGCCCAGGCGCATTCAGGCTGGTGCGGCTACAGCTCTCCTAGTAGGAAACTAACATTTGGAGGGCATTAGCGGTCAGCACCCCTCATCAGGTCAAGACCATTTGATCCGAAAAGGCAGGGAGGTGGCTGGCTGATTCCCGAATCCTCCTGAAGTATGAGGCAATCTTAATGGAGAAGAATGACTTGGTTTTGACCATAGACAATAGCTTGAACCCGGCCTCCTTTCTTTGGATTTGAGTATCAAACCAAAGTTCAGCCTGATCTGGGGGATCTCCCCTTATATTCAGGGGAAAAATTGTTTATAGATAGATCTTCCCTGGGTCCTGGTGGGAAAAAAGGCACAATGCTTAGGCAATTGTGGATGGACTAATTTATGAAGTAAGGGAAGTTAGTTGATTGCCCAATGACTGGTCAGCTCAAACTTGCAAGTTGTATATATTAAACCAAGTCCTCAAATTATTATATGGTACAGTCTACATTGACTCTAAGTATGCCTTTGGGGTAGTCCATACCTTTGGAAAAATCTGGGAAGAAAGGGGACGAATTAATAGCAAGGAGAGGAATTGAAGAATTAATTTAAAAAGTATTAATTAATACTTACCAAGGGAAATATCACTGGTGCACAAAGGGAAATATCACTGGTGCATGAAAATGGACACCAGAAAGGCCATATCTTTGAGGCAAAGGGCAACAGGTTGGCAGATAAAAAGGCTAAGGAAGCTTCCCTTTGCCCCATTGAAGTTAATGGTCTTAATACCCTTCATTCCCAGAGAATCTGAGGTCCCTGTATTCTCCGAGAAGGAAATAAAGGAACTGGAACAATTGGGAGCAAGTTCAGACAGTTAGGGGAGATGGGTCCTCCTAGACGGCAAGCAAATTTTGAATAAATCCGTAAGACTAGCAGTCTTACTGATATCAGGACGTCACTGGGGAGTACAGGCCATATGTGACTTGGTTCTTAAACATTTGGGTGTGTGGGTCTCTACACCATAGCTAAACAAACATATATATGGTGCATAATTTGCAAAAGATCAATTAAAAGGTTCCAAGGAAACAGGTATAAGGGGGAAGGGAACCAGGCCTTAGGCCACTTCAAAGCATTCCAGTTAATTACACTGAGATGCCTCCAGTGGGATGGCTAAAATATATTCTGGTTCTTGCAGACCCTCTAACAGGGTGGTTGGAGGAATATCCTCTAATCTCAGCTACAGCATTGGCAACTTCCAAAATTATCCTTGAACAAATTGTTCCCCACCAGGGGTTGGTAGAGAACCATGGTTGATTCTGACAATGGTAGCCCACTTTACCTCCGGTGTACTACGAAGTATTAATGCGAAGTTTAGGTATTGCATGGGATTTTCACACACCCTGGCATCAGTCATCCTCAGGAAGAGTGGAAAGAATAAATCAAACCTTAAAGAAGTATCTTTCTAAACTGATCTTAGAAATCAAGTTACCTAGGACTAAGTGTCTACCCATAGCTCTGCTAAGAATTAGAACTGCCCCTAGGAAACAATTAGGAATCTCCCCTTATGAAATGCTCTTTGGCTTGCCTTTTCTGGGAAGAACTAGAGATCTCACTTCTTAGAATCAAAGGAGCTCTTCCTTAAGAATTACGTATTGGCCTTGTCCTCTACTCTGTCATCCCTCAGGCACCGTGGCTTGCTGGCCCAGACTGCACTCTTGAATTTGCTGTCCATCAACACCAGCCGGGCAAGTGGGTCCTCATCAAATTGTGGAAGGAATCCAAACTCCAGCTGTCCTGGGAAGGACCCTATCAAGTTCTGTTAACAACTGAGACAGCTGTCCGGACGGCAGAAAAGGGCTGGACCCATTACACCCAAATGCAAGGACCAGTACCTGAGCCAGATGATAAGTCTGATTCCTGGGAAATAACTCCAACTTCTGACTCTTTAAAAGAGACAATAATTGGGGGATAAAGGGGTTTTTCGTATTTGGGGGTTTTTGGAGTTTGAATTTTAACCTAACATAATTAACAGTTACCCGGGTCAAAGGACAGATGAGAGATCTGAAGCCCAATTTAAAAATGAGAATAATTATACTAGTTGAAATTGGGATGCAATAAGCCCTGTCAAGTTTGGTGGTGAGTGCAGCTGAAGGTTTGAAGCCCCGAACTGTGCAGTTAAACACTTGCCAGGTGATGGTGGACCACAAAAACTTGACAAGTCAGTGATGATTAAGTTGGGAAAATGGGTGCCTGTATCCAGAGCCAGTAAGTAACCACAAATACTCTCCTTGGTTACAGAGGCCTTGACACCCCTGGGTTTTTGTGTGGTTGACTACCCAATATAAAGGGTGTACTATGGCCAGTGATTGGGGTTCGCAAATATGGCAGGACCTCTGAAATAAAATGCCCTTTTATGAAGAAAATCCCCCACCAGACTGCCAAGATCTCCAGTACAACCTTGTACTGATAACGATCAAAAAGGCAGACAAAATCAATACCACTACTCAGGGTAGAAAATTCAATTTGGGCTCAAATAGGTATACCTCCCCTGATTGAGTACATGGAATGTGAGTAGAAATTACTGGAGGGGAGTCTCTGGGAAAATTCTGTATGCAGGCCTTCTCCCTGACAACTTCAACTGGCTCTTCAATAGCACCTAAGGACACTCAGTTAGAGGTTAGTTCCTTAATACAGAATGATCCAAAAGTTGTCAGGGAAGACAGGACAGAAGAATTGAAGCAAACAATCAGGGTAGGGAAAGGGTGCAGAGATATAAATACTTAGGTGGAATAGATCAAATATATAGTCCAGAGTCTAGACAAAAGCAATTGTCATGCTTATGTAACATGCTGACCCACTGCTCTTGTTGTGCCCTTCCTAATGGGTATGGAGGAACATGAAAAGGAGTTCAAGTGTGTGGTACTTCTTTTTCAAAATACCACTCCTGGTGAAAATCATAGTACATTGTCCTCTCTTTTCCCTCCAGTCAGAAGCAGAAAAGTCAAGGACATATTGACTTCTCAGGAAACCACTCTGCCTAGCTCTCTAGACGGGAAGAAGGGCTCCAGAACTTTAGTACCCAAGCATGGTATCTGACTGAGGATAGTACTGGCAATTCTCCAGTTTCACCACACCACGAGCAGGCCTTTGGTGGCACTGTGGAAAGGGAATCCTCCAACAAGTTTTGCCCAAGAAGTGAAAGGGAACCTGTGCTCTGGTCCAACTGGCCATCCCATTCACCCTGGCATTTGAAAAGGAGGAGGATCAAGTTGATTTAGACAGTATAGAGGTGCCAAGGGAACTCCCAGATGAGTTTAAGGCTAAAAACCAAGTACCTTCAGAATTTGAGTCATCCTAATTCTGGTGGATCACCATCAACAAAAATGTGGATTGGATTAATCAGCAAAGAATGCAGTTGAGAAAATAGTAGAACAGTTGGATACTATTAGCCCAATGACCTAGGAGAATAGGATGGCCCTAAACATGATGTTGGCCGAAAAAGGAGGTATTTGCGTTATGGTTCGGGGTAACTGTTGTACACTTATCCCCAATAATACAGCCCCAAATGGAACTATCACCAAAGTTTTATAAGGTCTGAGGATCTTATCTGAAGAACTGGTGAAAAATTCAGGCATTGATAACTCCCTCATGAGATGGTTAGAAAACTGGTTTGAGGAATGGAAAAGTGTGGCACTGCCCATACTAACTTCTTTAAGCTGGGGTACACCATAGCTGGGGTACTCACAATACCTAGGTGCTGCATTATCCCAGGTGCCCAAGGGTTAGTTCAGATACTCATCAAGAACCTCCTTAAAGAGGAAGGTCCCTATGATGAAAGTGTGAAAAGGCTCTGAACAGCTTTGAAGAAGAGACTAAAATGAGAAAACAAAAGGTCTGAAAAGAAAGAGAGGGGATTTATAAGAATCAAACTAAGTTTAGCTTTCACAAAGGTGACACAGGTAGGGAAAGGGGAGAGCCTCTGACACAAGCTTAGAACTGGCACCAAATCCTTAAAGGCCAGGGTCATTAAAAATATAAAACATAATCAAAGGGGGAACCTTCAGTAGGAAGTTCAAATTAGTTAGATTTCCCGGATAGGCTGTAACCTCTGGGGTATCCAATCAGCAGAGAAACGGGAGGGTTTGTGGGTATAACCATCTCGGCTTTCTATTGTTCGACACACCAGTCACAATTTTGTCATTGGCTAGGTGTCCGTTCTTGCAAGATCATGAATAATTTATTTTCTCTCCACAATCGGATGAGTGTTTGTTCTCCTTCAGGTATGGTGTTCTTTCTAACAACAAGGGCAAGCCTTAAGATAAAGGGGTTGACTTAGAAATCAGAAGTCCCTAATGCTTGAGAGAGTATCAGGAATTCCCCAGGTGGAAGTTTAATAGTTCCACATTTTTTCTCCAGTCCCTCAATGGACTTTGCAAATCCTTTTTTTATTTTCTCCCCAAAATATTCTGGAATGTATCAGGGTACTACATTAACCTGTACAGAGTAATAAGGCTCATTCCCTATTCTAGGTTCCAAACTGATCAGATAGGTTAAATTAGATAGTGTGCTACAGAAAATTTAAATTTTTAACAAAATAAACATCTCTTCCTTTGGTCTCATACAAAAGTTGAAGTTTTAAAATACAAACTACACAATCTGTACTCTCTGTTCTGATTTAATTCAATCCTAACCATATTAGCTCCCTTCATATCTCCAACTGAAGTGTGGTCTCTTTTTCAGCTTCTTTAACAATTGCTGTATGGGGTATGCTGACTTTCAAAGGTGCAGAACTGTAACTCTGAGTCTCAGTTGTTGCACATATACCCAAAATCCCAAAACTACCAGGTTATAAACAAAGATTACAGTATTTCAGAATTTAGAAATAACACTCAAAACTCAGGAACAAATGTAACTGCTGCAAAAGTTTACAGTCTAGGCCCTAGTTTTCACTCAGTATCATGCTACTCATTTTCAAACCTTAACAATGAGCCTTACGAACATTCTGTACTTAATCACCGATTGCCCAATCTCTGCCTACTTTCTATCTCCTGATAACCTACGCTCTCGAATTCAATTCTGGGCGAGAGTTTGTTCATTATAGTTAATTTATATTAGTGAGAGCATATAATATGTGTCCTTTTGTTTCTGCCTTATTTCCTTCAACATAATTTCCTCAAGTTTCATTCACATTGTTGCATGCCTCACAACTTCATTCCTTTCTGCAGAAACACAATATTTAGCCATATGTATACACCACAGTTCGCCCTTCTGCTCTTCAGTCGATGGATCCTTGGGTCACCTACATCCATTTGGGCTATTTCCATCTACTGGCAATCATGAATAATGTTGTTTTAAACATCAGTGTGAAAATGTCTTTTGTGTCCCTGCTTTTAGTTCTTCTGAGTGTATATCTAGTAATGGGGTTGCTAGATCATACAGTAATTCTATACTTAGCTTCCTATGGAACTCCCAAACTGCTCTAAAAAAGAGACAAACTGGTAAGATATTTACCTTGGGTTTTGTTTAAAAAATCTACAATAATTACCCTTTCACACAACAAATGTTTATTTAGTGCTAAGTACCAGATGTCTATTAGTAAATCATCACTGAATTACTAAAATGCTGACTCATAGGTAGGGAGTGACTTATCCTTTCTGGGCCTACAGTCAACTTCAAGATGCATTCTTTACTATATTAACACAGGGGCAGAACAAAACTCCTATTCATCTCTAACTAGTATGGCTTATCAAAGTTAAAAGTAGATCAATGAACAGCCCACGCTTACATTTACCCACTAAAGAAAACTTTTCTTAAAAAGTGCTATTATAGAAGTTATCCCACAAAATACTACCAAAATCCATTTTAGTGAAGTGTCTTTAGAAACACAAAGAGCTGGTTAGAGCAGCAGAATATATATATCCTATGAATATAAATCCTATGAAATACTTTTAACAGCAAGCTGAGCGCTAAGGTCATGTGTGTTTCCAACACATACATTTTTATAATAGATAAGAATCTGTTTACAAACCAGCTGTGCCAGTTTGAGGCTGTTCTGTATACCAGAAAAACCATGTCCTTTTTCTGATCCAATCTTGTGTGGTCAGCCATGTTTCTTTTAATCCTGATTCAATATCTGTGGGTGTAAACTTTGATTGGATTGTTTCCATGAACATGTGACATAGCCAATTGTGGGCGTGGCTTTTTGATTAGTTGGAGATGTGACTGCTCATTCAAGGTGGGTCTTGATTAGTTGACTGGAGTCCTTTAAAAGAAGAAACATTTTGGAGAAAGCTCAGAACTAACAAAGACTCTTGGAGAACAGCTGCTTCAGAGGCAACACCAGATGTTTGGAAATGCAGAAAGAAAAATGCCCCTGGGAAAGCAGTTTGAAACCAGAAACCAAAGGACCAGCAGAAATCAACCAAGTGCACTCCTAGCTGACAGAAGGATTCTACAACCATCTGCCTTTCTTGAGTCACAGTATCTTATCTGGATGCCTTAGTTTGGACACTCTTATGGCCTTAGAACTGTTAACTTGCAACTTAATAAATTTCCCTTTTAAAAGCCACTCCAGGGCGGACCACAGTGGCTCAGCTGGCAGAGTTTTCGCCTGCCATGCTGGAGACCTGGGTTCAATCCCCAGTCTCTGCCCATGCAAAAAAAAAAAAAAGAGCCATTCCATTTCTGGTATACTGCATTCCGGTAGCTTTAACAAACGATTACAGCAGTACTACTATTACCTGTGCAAATATATCTTGTAGCTATTGAGTCTTTATTACCTACCCTATCAAAACAATTGCAATTTGAAAACACCATGCAACTTAAATAAACCTGAAATTCTTTAAAAAGTTCATTGTCTATGATTTTCCAATGCTACTATAAACGACTGAGAGATTTTCAAACTGTAGTATCAAATATTTCTATAAAATATATCTTAAAATAATTGCCGCAGACTTTTTGTTAAAGACTTCATCTTAAACAAACAATATTTCTAGTTCAACTTCTCAAAACCATAATGAAGGTTTTATGAATCATCTTACATTATTATTTTTATAGAGATCCTAAGGTAAGTTCACAATCATTCAGTTCTTCTCATTAATCTGTCCTTTGCCTACTGTATTGTGTCCAATATCTCAAATTCCAAAGGAAAATAATCCTCTATTACAGTTTTCTTATGAAAATTACTCTCATAATATTAAAAAGCTTTGAAAACTTTTCTGATAAAGATATTTCT
Organism: Tamandua tetradactyla; assembly: GCF_023851605.1. NCBI lineage: Eukaryota > Metazoa > Chordata > Mammalia > Pilosa > Myrmecophagidae > Tamandua > Tamandua tetradactyla. The sequence continues at coordinate 178,467,533 of NC_135329.1, read as the reverse complement.
ATTCTAGATATTCTTTCATTAAAGAATATAAATATGAGCAATAATGAAAAATAACTGGCATCAGAATTACCTACAAGTTCTACAGTCCATACTAAATTCACAAATCTCTACTAAATAGAATTCAAGCAATAAAAAAATGTGTATTTGTGTTACCTTACTGGAAAACTATATGAGAAACTTTACCTTATATTTTCTCAGGAACTTTTAATGTTTGGTTACTTGCCATTTTCTAGTTTAACATTATTATTTAGCTTTTCCTTATTACAAACTATAACCAAAGCAAAAAAAAAAAAAAAAAAAAAATCATAAAGCCAGAGTTCCAGGTAACAGAACAGCCAGAAGACTGGATTTGCCTGTCAAAGAATAAGCCAATACTCACCTGTAGGGGGAGCAGAAGGAACAACAGGAGGAGTTGGAGAAGTGAAGCCATCAGCAAGGGCCTGGGTAGCCCCAGCAGCAGCATCTGGGGCAGCGGAGGAAGGGGCAGTAGCAGGAACAAGAGGGACAGGGGCAGATGCAGAAGTAGCAGGAAGGGGAGGAGTGCCAGCAGAGCCAGCAGGGGCTGAGGGGGAAAGAGGAGTAAGAGGTAGCATTAATGAGGCAGTTACACTAGGCAGGATTAGAAAAGGTATTAAAGTACTTAGTGCTTAACACTAACCAAAAGAATAGAAGACAGCGTTGAAATAATGAAGCAAGCTTATGTTAAAGGATTATTAGGCATACAGCAAATAATTCAAGATGCTCAGGGCAATGTACAGATTTTTTAATTCATTAAAAATAAGCATTCCTTTTTATCTGAAAGCCATTGGTCTAGAAGAAAAATGTTCCCTTTACATTGAAATGTTATGCTTAAGCTAACAAAAATAGTACAGAAAACTAAAATTACCAAACTAGAAAACAACAGTCATCCTTTTTGAAAAATGAGAAAAGTCAGAAAATAAACATATACTCCAAATATCATTATTTCATCAGGTAAAAAGAATTTAAAAAACACAAATTTCTCTTTTTCATGATTTTTTATAAAGGTATTCTTTATTAGTTATTATAAGTAAATTAAATGTAATATTCTATCTTTATCTCTTTTGGGCCATGCTTCTAAAACGATATTTTAACTTTGTATATCTTCAGTTCACATGAGAACATTTTTCTATTTCAGAGAAAAGAAGAGTACTATTTCAGTGATGATTAAATTCCAGCAGTTCACTAAATTAACAATCAAAACTATCTTTATTTTTGTCCGGTACTTTTTGTACCAAGATGATTCTCTGAGTCCCCAATGCCATGCAATAGCATAACACTAACTGTAATTAACCATCTAACTCATACCAGCTCAAAACACCAACTGAGTCATAACACCAAAGGCAAAACATCAAAAAGCAGAGAAACGCATAGTGAGTAAAAACTATCACTTCATTAGCAACAGCAAATCAATAAAGACTTTGCAACATTTATGGAACTGCTAGAGGAAAAAATCCTGTTGATGAACAAAGACCACTATAAATCACAAGCTGAATTCAAATTTTAAAAGGACAAGTAAAAATGAAGCACCATCAATGTTTTACCTGGAAAAACACTGGGAGGAGATGGAGTAGGAACTGCAATAGGAACCCCCACACTCCCACTTCCACTGTTCTCCCGACTGCTGCTCCGACTACTTGGGTGGCTTCCTCCACTACTCCCACTGCTGCTAAAGAAATAAGAGCCACCAAAAGATGAATATTTATATGTAGTAAGATATCACCAGAATTTCCCAAAGTTTTCTGAAATGAAAATAGCTACAATAAAGATAATTAAAAAGTCCTTCACTTTTATATGAGTTTCTTAATAAATTCGGAGGAAAGTCTAGGTTCAAGAAGCTTGTTTTGACCACGCTGAAGCATGTATTAAATGAACTGATAAGAAGAAAAAAATTCTCCATAAATATTAGTTATTTATAAATGTTGAGGCTCAACCCATAAATATTACCTTATTTTACTCCAACTTAATACCAGGTTGATGAAATTTCTTTTATGATAGATAAAACATCTAAACAGATTAATTTTAATTTCTAATGGTATCTTCATATACTACCCTATATTAATGTTCTACTATATATAGTTTTTCATCTGTAAAATGACACCAAAAACAACTTGTGATTTCCCACATTTGGTCCATAATTTCTTTCAGGCCAAATAAACTATAAACCTTGTAGAGAAGTTTGCAGTTTGAGTTCTCTGTTTTATTTTTTTAACTGCCTCACTGCTCAAAGTTGCATCAGGTCATGAGGAAAGAGAGGTGGAATCAGATGAGGTTTGGGGGAGTAGAGTGAGAAAAAGAACTTAATGCTTAGAAAATGAAAGTTTTAACGGAGTTTTCTGAACAGATTATGGTACTATGACCATTACATTTTGTGCTAAGGTAGAGAAAATACCTGTAAGTTCGATTTCTTTGATTCACAGAAGCTGTCCTCACAGGGCTCTGCTGCGAGGGAGCCATATTACGGGTTGGGCTAGGTACATAATCATTTGGTACCACTGGGGGACGCACTGGCTCCAGTGTGCGATAGGGGGAGTGCCGCCTACAAAAAGAAGAGCGTATGTATTGTGTGATTAGGCAAATTTCGGCACAATAAATTCAAAGAGTTGCCAGTAGTGAAATACAATTTGTAATTAGAGATAGGAAAATGTGTTCTAACATAACCCAGCTACCAATTTTCAGTCTTTCCTAAAGGATCACTCTCCACCATTACAGTTGAGTCTCCAACCTCATTTCCCTGTACTAATGCAATTTTGTTCATTCATTCTCAGAAAACACAAAGATTATCCCCATTGTTTAAGCCAATGTTTCCCAGACACTGCTGTTTTCTTAGAGCTCCAATTATTTTAGTATTATATAAAAATCTCCCAATTACACTGCATGAATGCACTTAAAAGTTCCTCCTTATCCTGCTAGCCCTAATCAAAGATATTCAATGAGAGGCTAAACAAATCTTCAATCTGGCTCTACAACCTCCATACTGATGACGAGCAATACTGGCCATGACAACTCAATTCCTTTTCTGGATAGTAAATACAAAGAATTTAACACAGAAAAATATAATTTAATCTCATCTCCTATCATTCTTACAAACTCCCCACTCTCCTGTCTCTTAACTTCGCCTGTATTTTTTTAAGGAAAAAAAAAGTAAACGACTATCCAAAGATCTTCTACCTTACTTACTTTGACTTGTAAAATAAAAATCAGAATGATTTTATTAACTCATATTTAACATATATCCTTTTTTTCCCAAAAATCCTTCTAAAGGAAGAGAATGAGAAAAGCAGAAAGGAAATATGATAGGAAATAGGATGCAAACTGGAACAATGGTGACTATAAAATTAGTTCTTATCTAACTTTAAGTTCACTGAATTCTTTGAGACAATGATACTTAGCTGACATGAAACTAAAATTTGTAGATAAAATTCAGATCTTTAATAATAAAATGGAGTCTCAGAATAAAAAATGGAGTCTCAGAATATGAAAGTTAAAAAGTTTTCATCTCTTGTAGTGATGTTGCTCATTTGACTTAAGTATTTTTGAATGATTCACGTCCCAAGAGGCTCCCATGGTTCCTTTAAATATTGCTCTCTTAGGCTACACATATTATGGCTCATTGATTGTAGATAAGAATGCAATGACACCATCCACTCTACTACCCTTTAAGTCTCCCTGCAAAAATACATACATACATCAATAACTAAAAGTAAATAAAGGGGATGCATAGGTACTTCAGAGGTTAGAATGCCCATCTTTCACGTGGGAGACCTGGGTTTGCTTTCAGGACCATGCATCCCCTACCCCCCCCCCAAAAAAAAGTAAATAAAGGGCACTGGATGGGATTGCGTTAAAGTAAGAAAAAGGAATATCAGGACTTTGGATTTACAATACTAAAAAGAAGTTGATATCAAACATCTGATTTTCATACAGTTTCCCTAGGTGATAAAAATGTTGTTTCATCCAAAAAAAAAAAAAATCTTTGCTATTGAAGACCTGTAAAGTGATGGCAACGATAAGAACAAGATTAATAAAAAAAAAAAAAAAAAAAGAGGAACAAAATCTGGTTACTAGGCAAAGACTGTGACAAAGTCAGGCTGTGACATCTGACTATGTGGTACTCAACAACTCTGATGGATCCTGAGTAACTCTTGCTGATACACACAAAGAAAACAAATACTGGTAGTAAGTCTTCAAAATTTGAGAACAACAGAAAATTTTATTCTACAGGTTACAGTGTTATTTGTTAACAATTCTAATTTAAAACCAACCAAATTCGTTAGGAACTACATGCTAGAAGTATCAATGCTCCAAAGAAAAATAAAACAAATACTTCCTGCTACCCTTGCGCAATTATACCGTACCATACCATCTACATTCTACCCTTCAGTTCAAATCCAATCTGATACACTAGATTTTCTGCTTTCTAATCCAAGCAGAATTTTTTTGTCCACCCCAAATAAAACCAATCCTATTCCTGGCTAGAATACACTTTCATTTTTTTTCTCTTGCCATCCTAACTATAATTCCTCTTCCAATATTATCTTCCATTACAGCACAACTCACCCTTGACCTGTCCTAATCCACACTGCTTGATTAGGTTTTTTTGGTGAGGGGGCCAAAAACAAGATTGCCAATTAAAAAGTTTTATGCACAGACCATAAAGCCAATGGTTATCAGAACATTTTGTCTTTGTCTCATATATTTTTTAAAAATCCAATTCATGGTACAATGTCTCTGGAAAAGTTGATAGAGGACAAATAGTACCCCCTTTTACAGATGAAAAAACTGAACTGCTGAGAGGCTGACTATGCAGGAAAATGGAATATGTAGCAGAGCCAGACCAGAAGTATGGTTTCTGGGCTACAAGATGCCCACCAGGTAATCTGGTCACAAATCTCAATCACAATAAACCAAGTTTACATATGATACTATAAAAGAAAAAAGGCAGGTGTTTCCATTAAATTAATGCAATATTCTCATAACAACACAAATTATAAACAATTTTCTTCAATTATACACAAATTATATACAATTATATACAGTTTTATAATCTATATAGCCTTCTTTGAAATAAGTTCAATTCGATTGTAATAAGACTATAAAATTCTTGGAAAAAATGGATTTAATATTAGAGTGCAATTTATAATAAAGCATGAACTTGGACTTGGATTTTACCTCAAATTTACAATTGATTAGAAAATAATTTCTAAACAAAGCCTTTTTAAAGTACAAAAATGAATTTCACAGGAAAGAGGAAATTTATACAACAAAAAAGACATTCCTAAAAAGAAAATGTTATCTCTTCAACTATTCAAAAATAATTTAAACATATGTATTGCTGGTTTTCACACAACCTTACATGAAATAGTTTTTAATTACTACTTATTTATATACTCACCCAAGTGTTCCTTTCCCTGACATAGGGGGACTGGGGGGTTTCTGAGTTGGAGGAGTTGTACGCGGCAGCCCACCCATCTTCATGTTCTGGGTACTCACCTAAAAAATTTTGAGGAAAACTCAACTCAACTTGTATGCAGTGAAATGATGTGGACCTTCTGGGAAAATAATGCTATGCCATTTAACAAAGGAGGGGAAGGTTTAAAAAGGAAAAATCTTAGAGGCCATGCATTTCATATGCAATTTCTACTCTACTATTATTCTATAGTTGTACTCAAAGGACTCTTCCTAACATAATATTTCCAAGCAATTATAAACTTGTATGCAAAGACTTTATTTGCCATTAGGCCATCACACCAACAGATCACTGGTTAATATAACATTCAATTAAAACTCAACAGGCCAACTATTAAAAATTTTAGTTTTCATAAAGAATAATTCAATCAGAAACAATAATGTACTTAAGCAATTACTTATTTAAGTTGTCTTTTAAATAGCAAATATATCATAAAAACAAAATTTGTTTTCCAAATAAAAATATGTAACTATGCATATGATTCATATGCATAGAGAATACAAAATAAAATTATATGATACACAAAGAAAAATTTAGTTTTTAAAATTATGGATCAGCCTTACAAGTCAGATTTCTATAATGTTCCCTTATGAGGGAATCACCTATCTGAAACTGACAAAAGTTCAAGACATGTTCCTAAATATTTGAACCAGAAAGTTAGGGCTGGGTATCCATCAAACTGTGAGTAACACAGGGGCCACTGGCAATATACTAGTTCCAGTGGGGATTATATTCTTTCAGGTCCACAGTGAAGGTTAATTCAGGAATGGAACAGAAACCGTCCAAAATCAAATCTGAGCCATGATATTTCTCACTATTCTATCCTCAAATGAAAATACAAGTATATCTTTCATACAAGATGGGTAATCTGGGAAAAGTTGTTATTACCAAAGGATTATGTCAGCAGTTATACAGAAAGATATCTGGATATCTTAAGGAGCTAAAATAAGTTATTTGCAAATACAGCTCAAACGTAATCTTAAGTAGTTTGAAACTACTAATATGTTAGATTTAATGTTCAGCATATAATGTTCACCATATAGGTTCATATCTAACTATTTTAAGCCCCTAATATTATGGACCATCATCTCTTCAAAAAAACAAAGAAAGAAAAACGGCTATCAATTTCTCTAATAAGAATATGTCTAGAGTATTCAAATTATACTTGTAAAATGAAACTAAAAGATACTTACACCATTTAAATCAGAATACGTTCATAATTAAAAATTATATTTTGGCAAGTTATAAGAAGAAAACAAATCATAAACCATACACCGATTACTGAGGCTATAAAAATTAACTCCGGTTTAGGCAAAATTTTAAAATATCCTAAAATACTAATTGTTTTCCGGCTAGGTAAGAAATAAATTCTTCCAAAGAATAGCCCAGTGAAAAAGTTGTGTGTGATGTCAAAACAATCTTTAATGACAAATGATACCTTTGAAATGTCAGTATTTTTAAAGTAAAGCATTTATCTATAATCCTTTTGTTGCAGCTTTTAAACAATAAATACAAAACAGATTATCAACCAAGAATAAAGATGAACTTATCCTTACTTTCTCCCTCATTAATAAGAAGAGGGTATGCTAATCATATCTTAAAATAAAAATGCCAGGAGTAGTTTAAAAAGTTAATCCACATATATGGGGAAATTTTAGTACTAAAAGACAAATAACCAATAGTTTTCAAAACTATAAATCTTAATTTATGATACCAAAAGTTTTTTTAAAGTGTAACCAAAGTCCTTTAAGCTCAACCTTAAACAACATGAAACTCAATTTAAATGATGAGGGAGAAACAGGTGAACCAAACACTAAACTACATAAATTTGCTAGAAACAGGAAGGAAAAGGAGCAGGAACAGAGAAAGACTAAAAGAGAATTTTATTCTATACATGGAATAGCTAAAATACTTGAAAACAGCTTTCCAACTCTTATTTCTTTTAGGTTTTGGTGTATGGTGTTTTTGTTTAAATTGCAGTATCTTCTAGTAAGCCTTTTGAACCTACACAAAACATAATATAAATTAAACAATCCATAAATTAAAACCTGAGATATTTCTATAAATAAAATTTGATATATTTTATGACGTGCAAAATCATCAAATGATTGTATACGTCCAGTTAAAGAGGTTGGATGAACAATTTAAATCAGATTCAAGTCCTTGTATAATGTCCAAACAATCCATAATTTTATACTTCCCTTATCAATACTTAATATTACAAATAAATACTGAACTAACTTTATATTAAGCAAAAATGTTTTCCAACAGTTCTTCTAGGCAGTTTTCCTTTGTGAAAAAGGTGTCTATGCTAAGTAAAACAATGAATATGCCAAATTTAAATACTGCCATCCAATTTCAGGAAAAGGGAGAAGAATAGCAATAATTGCCATATAAAACTTAACTTCTTTATAATACGATAATTGATGGGATCTGTATTATAATTATAGTTAGAAAACCGTATCTCAAATCCAAAATAATTTGGTAAAAGATATTTACTAGACAGACATCATGGTCCAAAAAACTATTTGGGGTGGAAGAAGGGCAATTTACAAGGAAAAATAATACTTCCTGACAAGTAGCAAAACACATAAATAGAAACAGGGGTATGAAGGGAGACAGAGCTAGTGTGTGGGTACACCATAAACTCAGAAGAAAGAAAACAAAGCACTATTACAACTACTTCATAAAAGCAATTCTACTTGAAAACGAACAAACAAAAAACATAAGCAGAACTATTATCTGGCACATAAATGTGCAGTTAATGGTCCTGAGTCCTAAGTAGGAGTGTTTATTGTAATTTTCAAAGCTTTATTTGGGACCTTGGAAAAGAAATCTTAGTAACTGATTACAACAATAATTCAATAATGTGGGTATATTTTAATTCTACAAAAGGGAAAATAAGTCATCACTGAGAGCTTAACTGAAACAGTTATTAGCCATAGGAAGAACAGTAGGGGAAGTTCTCCCTTCTTGTTTTCCCTACCGGACCAAAACCCCACAAACGTAAGAAATATTTCATTGAGGTGATGAGGCTAATGCAGGTCATAGCTTAAATACGTTTCCATTGGCCTGTTAAGAAGCAATGTGGATAAAATGGAAGCAGGGAACAACTCTATGACCAAAGAGTGGTTTGGTCTCCTAGGCTTTGGAGATCTCTACAACTGGTAAAATCCACTCATAATGCAAGTTATTAAGCCTTAATATTTTTTTTTCCACACTGGTCCTCCCTTTCCTGCTCTACCACTTTTAATTCAATAAGTACCTCCTTGAACCTTGATATAGAATATAATATTCATTATAAATCTCAGTACTTTCCAGAACCCTCTGAACGTCAATATTATTTATAAAGCTGACCAGCTAGGTGTCCCTAGTTCAAAGAGGACAACATCTTTGCTAACAAGAAATCTCCCAATAGATGACTCGCTGCAATGTAACAGTGGCAGAGGCAGTATAAAGTGACCCTTATGGCATATCCATCATTTATGAACCATCTACCAAACTATGAGTACAAGGATAAAGGCATATGAAAAAGGGGAAGGAGGGAATTGGGAGACACAAAGGTCTATAAAAGTATTCCTGCTTTCAAGGAACTTATAATATTTTGGAATAAATAAGATTCACATCTTAAAAGCAAAGAGAAATGTCTACAAATTCTATAGAAATCCGCGCCCCCCCCAAAATCAATGTAGGAAGAAATACTTGGGGAAGGTTTCATGGAGTAAAGCCTGAAATGGATTATTAATAAGTTAAAAATGAAGAGGAATTAAATATATATTATATATATATTATATATATATATATGTAAAGAGAAGTGTGTGTGTAGGTTCTGTTGGTATATGAAAGGGTAGGGATGGGCAGAAACTGTGGTAAAGAACCTCTGGGCTTTCATTCCCTGTCCAGTATTACTTCCCATTAGTCCTACTCAGTGCATAATCCTGTGGCTTCCTAGAGGTCTTTATCCTGCTCTTCAAAGGATATATAGCCCTATACTTCAGTTTCTTCAGAGTAGGAAGTAGGAAGAGGACCAAGATCTCCTCTGAGTGAAAACAAAGCTGAAACCAGGAATTAAAGAAGAATTCAGGACAAAAATCACATTTTTAATAAGACAGTTAAAAAGACAAAAAGTCTAAACTGCCAAAAGTCCTAAAATAATCCAATACAGAGATTAAGAAATAAGAGATTGGGAGTAAGGGAGAGGAGAAACAGGTAAAGAAAGAAGAGGTAGAAGAAAACAAGAGGTATAAAGATGGATGAACTTTTGCTTGATTTTGCTAAAAGAGAATTGATGGCTAAAGATTGGAAATGATAGGCAAAACAGTTGGGCTGCTATTATTTTAGAGTTTTTCTTCCAAGTGTTATGTCAAAGGAATCCTTAATCCCATCTGAAAGCCAGAAAAGTCATGGACAGTTTATCATACTTCTGTAGGGAATGACAAAAATTTGTTAAAGACAACACTGAAGTAAAAACCTTAGTCTATTTTTTATATTGGGTTAATTTATGGGTCTTCAAGATCCCAAGCAAAATTTTCAAAAAATGTTATATTCTTTATTTTGCAAAATAAACCCTTAACCTCTCCTTACTAATTATTCATTATCTCCTTAGGCAATTTTTAAATTAAGTAAATACTACATCTAGCAGATCACAAGACTTTGCAATTTTGAGTAAACTAATTTTTTTAATAAAATACTTCAGCTTAGCGCCAGTACTGACAATTTTACTGCTTTCAACAAGAAAATACATATAAAATACATCAGTTCAACCTCAGCAAGAGGATCTTAAACCTTTTTATTATTAAAATAAAGCATAGTGGACTGTGTGATGGTGGCTCATTGGCAGAATTCTTGCCTGCCATGCAGGAGACCCAGGTTCAGTTCCCGGTGCCTGCCAGTGCAAAAATAAATAAATAATAAAGTATAGGAAAATTCACAGAGGAACTTTCCACTTTTATGGTTTCAGGTATAAAATCGTATCATAGTCACTGGCCTTTTTTTGTGGTTGTTAGTTCCCATCATCAAAGGAAAGCTCATCATATAAGACTAGCTGGATACAAGTTAAGGAACAGGTGCCTCAGAGCCTAAACTACAACAATAACATCTTAAAACATCAAAATGTCCAGCTTTCAATAAAAGATTACAAAACATGGGTAGGCCACGGTAGCTCTGCAGGAAGAGTTCTTGCCTGCCATGCCAGAGACCTGGGTTCGATTCCCAGTGCCTGCCCAGGCAAAAAAAAAAAATTACAAAACAGGGCCAGTGGCGGTGTGTGGTGGGTAGGTAGGTGTGCCGGGTTGCACCACCTCCCCTCCAAGGCCTTGCCTCCCAGGCCTTGCCTCTCTTCCCTCCTCTCTTTTCACCCTGAGCTCACCAAGTCACAGTACCAAAACTGGGAGGAGCTCAGCCACACGCCCGAGAAGCTCTACCTTGCAGACCCTAAAAAGGCATGTATGGTTCTCAAATATACACATTCTGATGGGAATCTGTGTATTAGAGTAACAGATGATTTAGTCTGTTTGGTGTATAGAACAGACCAAGCTCAAGATGTAAAGACTGAGAAATCCCACAGTCAACTGAGGCGACTTACAGTAGTCAAGGAATCCTGCAGTGTTGCCATGGAAACTGACTGAATGTTTTGAAGTGAAGACTGTCATGTTCTTAGGAAGTAAATAAATATCTTTTGAATTTGAGGAAGCATTGGGGCGGAAAATATTTTATGTAACTAAATGGACTATCCAAAACCAAGAGACCATTTTTTGTACTTTGTATTTTAATGTTTACTTTAGAGAGCTAGGGATATAAATTTAGTCAGTTAGAAAGCCTCTATTTATTTTTGGAAATTGAACATGAAATGCATCTATCTTAGAAATTTTTGCAGATTATTTGATGTTAAGCAAAATATATAATTATTTCTTTGGTAAATTTGTATCTGTAATTTGAAAAAGATACCAAGAGGAGCCAATCTTCCTCCAATTTTGTTCTTCTGTCTTTAAAAGAAAATTAAACGTAGCCATTTTACTGGATCGATAATTCTTTTGGAGCTTCAAAATTTGTGCTGTTGATGACCAGTAAATATTTAATATGGTAACTGGAATTAACTATGCATACTAGTATACCTATTTAAGTATAGTAGTGTAGTCTCAATTAATCTAAAGGTAATTATGAATTACAAGTATTTCTTTACCTTAAACTTGTCAGATTTAAACTGTACTTTTGAATGTAAGGTATTCAATTACTGAGTTATAATTCATTTGAATCCAGTTTTCAGTGATCAAAAATAACTGCACTTACTTTGAACACATGAACTGTATGATGGTCACTAATGACTGAAATCACTCTATTACAAAAATATTTACTACATATATCCTATCTATAATTTCTCAGCACAGCTAAAGATTATTTAACTTGTTAAATCTTTGCATACCTCTGTGATAACCCCGCCCATTTTTCTCTTTACTTAACCAAGGTGTTAAACATGACTGTCAAAACTATTATGTTCTCCAGTAAACCAGAAATATGATATCAATTGATATTTATCTTGTATCTGTCACCTGAATTTTACCACCAAAATGTAATTTTCACATGTTGAAATGTGAAGCGTAAAATGAAGGAACTATATTTTAAAACATTTTTTGTTAGATTTGTCATGTAGAGTGACATTTTAGCATGGAAAGTTCCATTGGACATTATGAATTTTGGAATGTTTCAAAGAGGTCAGCAAATAAAATATTACAAGAAAAAAAAGATTACAAAACATACCAAGAAATAGGAAGTGATGGCATATGCAAAGAAGAAAATTAAAGCACTAAAAACCACTAATGAGGAGGACCAGACGTGTGACAAACCAAACGCTATTTTAAAAATTGTCCTGAATGTGCTCAAAGAGTTAAAGGAAAACAGGAACAAAGAACTAAAGGAAATCAGGAAAACAACAAACACAAAAAGAATAATCAATAGAGAGATGAAAATTATGAAAAGGAACCCAACACAACTGAAGACCAAAGTAACAAAAATTTTAAATTCCTTAGAGGGGTTCAACTGCATACTGGAGCTGGCAGAAGAATCAATGAATGTGGAGAAGACAATTAAATCTGTAGCCTAAAGAGCAAAAAAAGAAAGAATGAAGAAAACTTAACAGAGCCTGAGGAACCTGTGGGACATCATCAAGGCAACCAATAAATGCACTGTAAGAATCTTAGAAGGGCAAGAAAGAAAAGGGCAGAGAGACTATTAAAAAAAATAACAGCTGAAAACTTCCCAAATTTAAATTTGAATATACACATCCAAGTCGTTCCATGAACTCCAACAGGACAAACACCGTGGCACAAACTTTGCAAAACGGCAAAGATAAAGTGAGAATTCTGAAAGCCACAAAAGAGGAGCACCATGTACAAAGAAGCCTCACTAAGACTACATCCTAATTACTCAGAGGAAACAAAGAGAAGGCAAGAAGGCAGTGGGATGATATATTTAAAATGCTGAAAGCAAAAAGTCACCAACCACTTTCTATGTCTGGCAAAACTGTCTTTCAAAAATGAGGGAGAGATTAAGACATTCCCAGATAAACAAAAGCTGAGGGAATTTGTCACCACTGGACCAGACCTATAAGAGATATTAAAGAGAGTTCTATGGGGTAAAAGGAAAGGACAAGAGACAACAGAAAGAAGCCTGTGAAGAAATAAAGATCTCTATAAGGGTAACAACAAGGGTAAATATAAACGCCAGGACTATTAGATTTTTGGTTTATAATTCCACTTTTTACTTCCTACAGGATCTAAAAATGTAAAGAGAAATCAGTGGTTTTTGACTCACAATGTATAAACATAAAATTCTGACAACTATATAAAGGTGGCAGGACAGAGGGATATAGCAACACAGTTTGTGTGTATTATTGAAGTTAAGTTGGCATCAGAAAAAATAAGATTGTTACAGATTTGGAGACTATGTAAGCTCATATAGATAGAAATTAGAGTATAGGTTGCTAGGGGTATGGGGTGGGAGAATGCGGAGTTAATGCAAAATAGATATAGAGTTTCTGTTTGGAGAGGTGGGAAAGTTTATGAATGGAAGGTGATGATGGTATGCTTGGAGTAGCTGATTTGGGAAAGTCTATGTTGTACGTACTTTCTCACGATAGGAAAAAAAAGAGCAACTGAAGACACATGATAATTGAAGGTAATACATGTTTCTGGACGAGGCAATACAAGGGAGGAGAGAAGGCTCAAAAGGACATTAATGGGTCATATGAAAAAATTCTAGGGCAGTGCGATGGTGGCTCAGTGGCATAATTCTCACCTGCCATGCTGGAAACATGGGTTCGATTCCTAGTGCCTGCCCATACCAAAAAAAAAGGAAAATTGCAGTATAGACTATAAGCTTTATATTAAATTTCTTAAACTTCATAAATGTAGTTAAGGTAGCAACAAAAGTGAATTATCTTTTTTCATAGAAAGGTACCATGATTTCAAGGAGCACGATAGATAGATGGACTGAGAGACTGATGAATAGATAGAATGGTACGGTAAATGTGGCAAAATGTTAAAATGAGTGGCTCTAGGTATCTGAGGGGGGGTGGTATGTTGGGAGTTCTTTGTGTAGGGTTTGTGTTATTTCAAAAGTAAAAAATTTTAGGTTCAGTGGTAGAATGCGCACCTTCCATGCAGGAGACTCACATTCAATTTCTGGACCATGTACCCCTTTAAAAAAAAAAACAAGGTAGAAAACTTAAATTTTTTGTAAAAAAGTATTAGTTGTCAGAGCTTTACTTTGCTGTGTTGGCATGGTCACTTCTTTTAACAGTCAGGTGAAGAATATATATATATATATATTTATATTATAAAATTTGATTAAGAAAAAAGAAGAGGGTGGTGGGACGGTGGCTCTGTGGCAGAATTCTCACCTGCCATGCCAGAGACCCAGGTTCAATTCCCAGTGCCTGCCCATGTGGGGGCGGGGGGGGGGGGAGAAAAAAGAACAAAAAGGAAATGCATGCAAGTATAATGAAAGTAATTTTATTAAGCTTCTATTTGACAGCCTTGTGGAAAATAGTTGACTTTATTTCACCATTAGTACTCTAAAACTTTCAAATGTTACTGAGAAAAAAACCAAAAGGATATATTATCTAGTTCCTAACTTGTATTTTGTCAAACACTACCATGAGCTTTTGATGCATTGTACCTAATTAATTCTCTACTTCAAAAAAACTCTTGAAGGAAGTGAATACTGAAATACATATTTTATACAGAAATTTGAAAATTATTTTGTAATTATGTGACACTGCAACTTAAAAAAAAACATGACACTGAAAATTGTTTGCTTCTCAATTTCTTTATATTTATTAAGAGTCAAGAGATAATGACACACTAGCCACAAGATGCATATTAAGCACACCATTTATAGAATAAAAGGCTATTACACAGGGGGAGGGTTAAAGAAGCACATTAGCTGGCTCTCCAATCCATTTTTTAAAAATCTACATTTACAAGAATCCAATTAATTTTTTCTCCTAAAATTTTACTTTAGGGTAACTTGCACTTCAATTTCACAAAATATTAATATTATTATAACACTGCAAAATAACCATTCAATGAATATTTACTGAGCATCTAATAGGCGTCAGGCACTCTTTATAGGTACAAAGGATATAGCAATGAATAAATACACAAAATATCTGCCCTCATGGAACATGATGACATACCATAAAGTTGCACGACAAAAATAAAATAAAATAATCAATTGTTGGTTTTAAAAGGTCAAGTACAAATATCTTTTCACTCCCCATATGTAATATTCTACGTAAGAACAAAGAATGGAAATCCAGCCCTGGAATCTCTTACCTTAAATCTAAGCAACCACTTAATGCATAAATGGAGCAAATAAAAGAGGTAAGGAAAAAAAGCATTGAAAGGTTAGTTGGAACGTCAGGATGTGAAGAGAAAGGAAAAAAAAAACAAAGAAAAAACAAGTTAAGCATTCAGCATTAACAAAATAATGTTTCAGTAGATCATAGAAAGAGTGGTTAAAGCAGAATGCGTCATGGACAGGAGTTTGTTTTGGTGCTTTTTTTTTTGTTTTGGATGAAATTATTTAAGACACTGTTTTATTCAAAAAATTTCTTCAAATTAGTCCCTTCTAAATGCTAAAAGTACAAACAATGAAGGAACAACACAGTCCCAAATAATAACATTTTACTCTGAGGATTAAACAAGAACTAGGAGGGGAGGGGCAATCTCCATCTTATTATACAAGTAATAAGCAAGCACAAATATGATGTTTTATATTCTAAGGGCTAAAAAGCCTTGTTAGCCTTGATTAAATCTGAAAAGATTTTCCCAGGTTAGAATAAATTTCAGTTCTTCATGATCCATCCAATTATACATCCTATTTTAACATACTGTAGTTAGTAATCTAAATGCATGTAAAGATCAATTACAAAATTAAATATCAAATCCAAATAATATTGCTTTTATCAAAACTCTTGAGGAAGAATTAAAGATTTAAAAAACAAACGTACACTGTAAATTTTCTTTAACTAAATCCACATTAAAATTAGATTTCAAATGATTTTCAACCATAACAATGTGGGATATATTTTTTATTTACATACACTATTAGAAATAAATCAATTGCCTGAACTGTACAGTGTGCTAAATTTCACTTACAAGGACATATATATTTACTCAGTTACATCTGATAAATCATCTTTCAAATTACTTATCAGAT
The DNA here is from genome assembly GCF_023851605.1 of Tamandua tetradactyla. Lineage (NCBI taxonomy): Eukaryota > Metazoa > Chordata > Mammalia > Pilosa > Myrmecophagidae > Tamandua > Tamandua tetradactyla. Next base: position 178,451,326 of record NC_135329.1, on the reverse strand, counting down.
ACAAATTTTAACTTAGCTGGAGCTCTGAATAGTATCTTAAGTACAAACCATCAATTTAAATGAAATTCATGTGATTCTTAGTTTTGATTATGTTATCTGATACATATAACAGGCACTCAAATACATTTTAAAAGCTAGCCAAAATATACAATGGCTATAAAATCAAAAGCAGTGGAAACACTAATTCACATATTACTTTTATCTACACTATTCTTATCCCCAAAAGTTAATAAATTCTATTAGAAAAATTCTAACTGCATGTTTATTTATATATGCTGTTTCTGAAAACTAGTGCCAAAAATCTGATGAAAAACTTGAGAAAAGATACATACTTCAAGAACATAAAATACCTTTTTAATCAGTTACATTAAATCATTAAAAGATTATAAAGACTACACCATTCTTATTTACCAAGATCTACATGAGGTATTATCATAACTGATTAAGCCAGTGCAATTCATTAAAAAATGACTGATTTAAAACTCAAGAAGAGAGAATGAAGAAAAAACAAGTGTGATAAAACATTTATAGTAGGAATCATGAGGTACACAACTGGGCCAAGACTTGGTCCTCTAGGGAAGAAAAGATAAAAGCTTAAAGAATTAGTTCCATTATGGGTTATCGTTTTTAAAAGTCTGACAAAAATAATACCTACCTTTACTCCATGTCCAATATCATCTAGAATTGTGTAGTCGATAGGTTTCCTAATATAACGAACTGGTCGTTCAAGGTTGGCTGGAGCAATAATCTTATGTGTCCTTGAAGTGTTTTTATTAGTGGTCAAAATACCAATTTCTCTTCTTGCAACTTTCTCTTTATGAATATCAACTGTCTGAAAAAAATAATATAAACACAATACAAAAAAATATAACTCTCTAATATCCATATATACATATATAAATGCCCAGAGATTTAACATTGCTATTCATACTATCAACTATAAAAATGCTAAATCTCCTTTTTTGAATTAGTGATTTTCTACATTATTAGGTTAAAGCAGGGATTGGTGAACCACAAGCCAAATCTGCCCCCAAACTGTATTTTTAAAAATTCACAAGCTTAGAGTACTGCTTCCACTTTGTAACAGTTAGAGGAAAAAAAAATAAAATGCATGTCGTAGCATTTGAAAATTATATGAACTCTAAATTTTGGTGTCCATAAAATAAAGTAGTAGGTGGAACACAGTCATGATCTTTTACTTACACTTGGCCCCTTTTGTGTCACAAAGGCAGAGATGAGTAGTTGCAACAGAGACCTTAAGGCCCCATGAAGCCTATAATATTTACTAACTGGCCCTTTAAAGTAAAAGTTTGCCAATTCCTAGGTTAAAGCACACTATTTTTTACCTCTTCATTAGGATTTAACTAAATATAATGACTAAGAGAGTCCCAATGATTAATCTGGTTACATTTAAAAATAATCGTTCAGCAGACTCAGCTACGGAGAGTAGTAGCAGCCCTGGAGCGCTGTGGGTGGGGCAGCAGCAGGGAATCTGAATGCAGTGAGGGAGACCATGGACATTCTGCTTGAGATTTCAAGAATTTTGAAATTCTAATTGGCTTAGATATAGTAATTAATACTGATTTTGATAGAAAATTATATCAAATTTATTCTGGGTTTCTAAGCGTATAGGACATAATTTAGCCTTACTTAGACTGGACCTCAATGATACCATTTACCTGCGGAAAGTAAAAAATGTGTTTAGCTAGCCAACGATTAACACCAAAGCAAATGCAAGCACACTGCTATTAAAACTATTAAAACTATTAAAACTATTAGTGTTTGATACAGACTCTGTCAACAAAATAACACACCAAGGAATATCACTCCAACAGTACAGGATTTGTACATCTCTTCTCCCACAACTCCTTATTAGTTTTCTATCCTTCTCATTGTTATCACTATGCTTATCTTGCATGCTGCAAGCTCCCCTCATGACACTTCAGCCACGTAGTACCACCATCACCCATTCCACCCACAAATGACTTTTGAACAAAGGAATATACCTGTATTGAACATAATCGAAAAAATTCAATTCTTGAAGTATTACAAAATATATAAAAATAAAAAATAATTTACTCTTATCTCTTATAGTCCCCAACAACCCATTTCTTCTACTCAATCCCTCATCCAAATATACTAAGATACATTTTGCATAAATTTAATAAGTGCTTTAGAATTGCAGATTCCCCATCTCTCCAGGTTTTACCACTCTCAGACCCTCAACTCCAAATTAAGACGCTTCATCAAACTCTTGATAGCTTGGACTCTGTCCTCTTTTATTCCTAATCTACTAATCTCTAACCATCTATCTCTCATTTTCTGCCTAATCCATTGGAGTAGTTAAAAAAGATCATATTAATTAGACCACATTAAGCTAGCATCAATTTATCTGATATGCAAAAAGAAAATGTTCTTATTAACTGAATTAATACATATACTTAGAAATCTAGGGTAGCCCTAATTGTATTCATCTTTCTGCTTGATGTTATGACATTTTCTACCAAAGGATTACTGAATTCTAATAAGAAAAGACTTGTTTTTAGCCTCTACCAACACAATCTTTCCTACTTCCCCTACAAAATAATAAAAAGCTGCCTCTCCTTTTAAGAACTCCACAATATTAATTTCTTTTCTATACTTACTCTTTTCTTCTTATGTTCTTTTGTGAGTCAAGATTTAATACGTGCAGAAATATGAAGAGCCTAAAGAACATATCTTGAAATTCTATACAGATTAGCAATACTGTTATCTCCCTCCTTCTACCAAGTTCATGTGTCATCATTTAAATGCCAGAGATGGAGTCCAGGTCAAGATGGCTGCTTAGCAATGTGCACGTTTTAGTCCGTCCTCCAGAACAACTATTAAATAACCAGAAACAGTACAGAACAGCTCCTGGGGCCACCTCAGTGACTGGACACACAGCATACGCCAGTCTGGACCAGATGGACCAGCTGTGAGCCCACCCAGGACCGTAAGTTCCCCAAGCCACGGTAGCTGGAGCCCCTTCCCCACAGGCTGCTTGCCAGAGGGGAAAGGAAAGAGACTTGACCAGTAGCAGGGGCTGAGCCCAACCAAACGCCAATTGTAGAATTAACAAATTCTGACTACTAAAAATAGGCCCCAAACTCAGGTGAACATGGTCAAAGCGAAGGTCGCACATTTTTGCCCCAGCACCAAGGACGCAGCACTGATGGAAAAAAGAGAAAAGAAAAAGGAAACAGAGGTTTTTGTGGCTGTGTTTCTACAAAGGCTTGACTGCCTTTGGATACAGTGGCAGGGCTTCTCAGGCTGCAACTGCCCCAGGCATAGGAAGAAACAAGTTCATTTGAGGGCTTGTCTGGAGCCTGTGTCTTCCCCAGGGGAGGGGTGATGCCCAACTCAGGTGGAATCCCTTCCTCAAGGAATTCAGACACCAGGGCTTAGTAATTTGAAGCCATTAAAACCAGCCTACAACCTCTCCTCTCTCTGTCTCCACCAAGTCTCCAGCAGGGAGAGTCCGCCAAAGTTAAAGGTACCGTATCATCTTATGCTGGTGGGACGTGCCGGTAGACAAGTGCCACACACAGAGCAGGATAATAAAAACAGAGCCCAGAGACTTCACAGGAAAGTCTTTCAACCTGCTGGGTCTCACCCTCAGGGAAAACCGATGCAGGTGACTCTTTCCTCCTGACAGGAGGCCAGTTTGGTCTTGGAAAATCCGGCTGGGGTCTATAATACCTAAGTAGATCCTCCTAAGGGTGGGGGGAAAAGGCACCATGCAGGCAGGGCAAGAAATAAGAAAACAAGAACTGAAAAGTTCTCCTCTGTTAAACAAAACCTAAGCTAGAGGTCCAGAAAACAGAGCATCAAAGAACAGACAACAAATTCATCCAGCAAGAAAACACTAGGTAAAAAAAGTGAATGCAATCTCCAGAATAAACTAATTAAGGTAATTAAATGCCTAGACACCAGCAAAAAATAACAAATCACACTAGGAAAACTGAAGATATGGCCCAGTCAAAGGGACAAACCAACAATTCAAATGAAATATAGAAGCTGAAACAATTAATTCAGAATATACAAACAGACATGGAAAACCTCATCAAAAACCAAATCAATGAATTGAGGGAGGATATTAAGAAGACAAGGAATGAACAAAACGAAGAAATCGAAAATCTGAAAAAACAAATCACAGAATTTATGGGAATGAAAGGCACAATAGAAGAGATGAAAAAACAATGGAAACCTATAATGGTAATTTCGAGAGGCAGAAATAGGATTAGTGAACTGGAGGACAGAGCATCTGAAATCTAACAAGAAAAAGAAAATATAGGGGAAAAAATGGAAAAATATGAGCAGGGACTCAGGGAACTGAATGACAACATGAAGCGCCCAAATGTACGTGTTGTGGGTGTCACAGAAGGAGAACAGAAGGGATAAAGAGGAGAAAAACTAATGGAGGAAATTATCACTGAAAATTTCCCAACTCTTATGAAAGACTTAAAATTACAGATCCAAGAAGGGCAGCGTACTCCAAAGAGAATAGATCTAAACAGACGTACTCCAAGACATTTACTAATCAGAACAAGAGAAAAGCATCCATCACATACAAGGGAAGCCCAATAAGACTATGAGTAGATTTCTCAGCAGAAACCATGGAGGCGAGAAGACAGTGGGATGACATATTTAAATTACTAAAAGAGAAAAACCACCAAGCAAGAATTCTATATCCAGCAAAATTGTCCTTCAAAAATGAGGGAGAAATTAAAACATTTCAAACAAAAAATCACTGAGAGAATTTGTGACCAAGAGACCAGCTCTGCAAGAAATACTAAAGTAGCACTAGAGACAGATATGAAGACAGAAGACAGAGGTGTGGAGAAGAGTGTAGAAAGGAAGACTATGAGTAAAGGTAAAAAGAAGAAAAATTAGATATGACATATAAAATCCAGAACGTAAAATAGTAGAAGAAAGTACTACCTGTACAGTAATAACACTAAATGTTAATGGATTAAATTCCCAATCAAAAGGCATAGACTGGCAGAATGGATTAAAAAACAAGACCCATCTATATGCTGTTTCTACTCAAAGGACATGAGGGCAAGGACACAAACAGACATTTGCACATCACTATAGCAGCATTATTTACAATTACCAAGAGATGGAAACAGCCAAAATGTCCAGCAACAGATGAGTGGCTAAACAAGCTGTGGTATATACATACGCCGGAATATTATGCAGCTTTAAGACAAAATAAAGTTATGAAGTACGTAACAACATGGATGGACCTTAAGGACATTATGCTGAGTGAGATTAGCCAGAAACAAAAGGACATATACTGTATGGTCTCACTGGTATGAACTGACATCAGTGAATAAACTTGGAATATTTCGTTGGTAACAGAGACCATCAGGAGATAGAAATAGGGTAAGATATTGGGTAATTGGGGCAGAAGGGATATAGATTGTACAACAGGACTGAATATAAAAACTCAGAAATGGACAGCACAATACTACCTGTCATACAATTATGTTAAACACTGAATGAAGCTGAATGTGAGAATGATAGAGGGAGGAGGGCTGGGGACATAAATGAAATCAGAAAGATAGATGATAAACACTGAGATGGTATAATCTAGGAATGCCTAGAGTGTATAATGATACTGACTAAATGTACAAATTTTAAAAATGTTTTTGCATGAGGAAGAACAAAGGAATATCATTATTGCAGGGTGCTGAAAATAGATGGTAATTAATATTTTAAAATTTCAACTTATGTGTGAGACTAAAGCAAAAAATGTTTATTTGGTACAAAATTTATATTTTGACTAGTGCATTTCCTAATATAACTTATGTAGATAGCTTGGTTGAACACCATAAGTACATGGAATGTTGGGTAGGACATGAGATTTTGTTGGTTTGTCCAGAGTGATGCCCCAATGAATCCCAGAGTGATTTGATCAGTGAGTGGAAACGTATTTGCAAAGTCCCCTTCAGGGAATGGTGAGAACGGGGGAAAATTTCAACCTTCCCAAGTTGAATTCTTGATATTCTCACAAGCAGTGTGGACAACCAAAGCTATAGACTGAGCCCCGAGTCTTCAGGTTTGCTCATATGAAACTTAACTCCACAAAGGATAGGTCAAGCCTACTTAAAATTAGGCCTAAGAGTCACCCCTAAGAGAATCTCTTTTGTTGCTCAGATGTGGGCTCTCTCTCCAGTCAACACAACAAGCAAACTCACCACCTTTCCCCTGTCTACATGGGACATGACTCCCAGGGGTGTGGACCTTCCTAGCAACGTGGGACAGAAATCCTAGAATGAGCTGAGACTCAGCATTGAGGGATTGAGAAAAACCCTAGAATGAGCTGAGACTCAGCATCAAGGGATTGAGAAAACCTTCTCGACCAAAAAGGGAAAGTGTGAAATGAGACAAAGTGTCAGTGGCTGTGAGATTCCAAACAGAGTCGAGAGATTATCCTGGAGGTTATTCTTAGGCATTAAGTAGATATCACCTTGTTATTCAAGATGTAATGGAGAGGTTGGAGGGAACTGCCTGAAAATGTAGAGCTGTGTTCCAGTAGCCATGTTTCTTGATGATGATTGTGTAATGATATAGCTTTCACAATGTGACTGTGTGATTGTGAAAACCTTGTGTCTGATGCTCCTTTTATCTACCTTGTCAACAGATGAGTAGAACATATGGAATAAAAATAAAATAGTAGGGGCATAAAATAATATAAAATTTTTTAATAGGGGAATAAAAAATAAAAAATATTTAACATTTGTTAAATGTTAAAATAAATTCAGTTTGAAATGCTAATGATCAATAAAAGGGAGGAGTAAGGGGTATTGTATGTAAAAATTTCTTTTTTCTTTTTCTGTTTTTGTTTTATTTTTCTGTTGTCTTTTTATTTTTCTGAATTGATGCAAATGTTCTAAGAAATGATCATGATGATGAATATGCAATTATGTAATGATGTTGTGAATTACTGATTATACATGTAGAACAGAATGAGCATATATTAAGTATGTTTGCGTTTCTTTCTTGTAATTTTTTTAATTAACAAAACATTAGTAAAAAAAATTAAAAAAAATAAAAGATCTACCAGAAAAATAAATAAATAATAGGGGGAACAAATGTCAAAATAAATTTAGTTTGAAATGCTAGTGATCAATGAAAGGGAGGGGTAAGGGGTATGGTATATATACAGTTTTTTTCTGCTGTCTTTTTATTACTTTTTTGAATTGAAGTAAATGTTCTAAGAAATTATCATGATGATGAATATGCAACTATGTGATGATATTGTGAATTACTGATTATATATGTAGAACAGAATGATCACACGTTAAGAATACTTGTGTTTCTTTCTATAATTTTTTTAATTTAAAAATTAATAGAAAAAAATTTTTTTCAAATGCCACAGATGATTTCCCCAAGAAGCCTTTCCTGATTAAAATTTACCTCACTCTCAATAAAATTCACTACCCTTTCAAGATACTCAGCAATACAAGCAGCAAAAAAATAATAAGAAGAATACAATGCCTAGAGAAATTAAATGGCAGGTGAAGAAACCCTTAAAGTGGCAAATTCAGATTTAAGATAAAATAACAAAAAATTCCACTGAATCAGTCTGATGAAGTTTCAAACAAAAAACATAGAGTAGACCTCACATATCTGATATAATTATCTGGACTATATTTGATGTGACTATCCAGATTTACTAAACTTCACACTTTCAAAAATGGTTGGATTAGTCAATTTTAGAAACATACTGAATTCTCAAGATATACTAAAAAACGATAACATACACATTTCAAAGTTCTTTTTAATCCAGAAGAGTTCTAATCATTTTGATCCAAAGAGTTAATACTATCAAATTATTCTAATTACAGGAGTACTAAAACAAAAAAATTCAAATATCTCTTCAAAGAGTCAGTCAGATAACAACCATTATCATTTAAATGGTTTATAAAAGGCATTTTGCAATTCAACTTGTACTTCATTGCAGTATTATTTAAAATGGCCCCAATATATAGGAATGATTATGAAATCTATGGCATATACATGCAACATTACATATCCCTTGAAAATGTTTATGAAGAGCTTATCATATCCTGACAACGTGTATTTTAATGGTAAATGTAAAAACCAGAATACAAAATTCTACAAATAATATAATCACAGCTTCATTTAAAGAACAGGTATTAGACAGCTAGAAGGAAAAATGTGAGATGATGGGATGGTAGCCCATGACAATTCTGGGATCTTTCCTCTAACTACTTGTTGAAGAGTGCTTTGAAAACTTTTTTCTTTCTTTGCTTTGTAATGTTATATTATACAATAAAAAAAAGTTAAAAAAAAAAAAAGTATTAGAAAGAAATGCACCAAAATATTGATAGTAAAAATCTTCAGTAGTCAGGAAAGGTTTTTTCCCATTTTTTCCCTCTCTTGCTGTATTTTCATTAGCATGACTTTTAAAATGGTGAATTATACCCTCTACCTTCTAAAGTTCTATATAAATATAGCTTTATAAGGTTTTCTGGTCAACTAGTTTGGTCTTTCTAGTACTGAGGTATGGTAGGAACTTAGTAAACAGATCCTATCACCATGAAAAAAATAAATAAACAAACCAAGCCACCAAACCATCACATTTATCTTTTTTAAAATATAAAGAATTGTAAAATTTGATAAAATTTGGAGGAAACCAGACAAAAAAAATTTTCACCTCAAGGCTGATTATTTTAACATGACATCTCAATTTTGTTAGACCCATTGAAAGTTTATTTCTCTATCAAAGTCATAGAAAAGATAACCACTCCAAAAAAAGACAGAATTAGATAACAATCTAATATTAAGTTTGAATTTCCCAAATCCTAAGTGTAAGTTAACTCACATAATAAAGGCTGCCAAAACTACAGACTGTGCTTATTACTAAGCATTGCTCTAGACAAAATAGGAAAACAGTGTGATCTCACTTGTGAAATGTGATTGATTGAAGATTCCATTCTTCGTAGCTGGGATGCCTGGATATCCAGCATCTGCAGAACATTGTTGGCCAAGGTATTTATCAGATAGGCAACACTTGCTAAGGACTGAGTGGTGTAGGCTTTGGTTTCTTCCAGGG